>NW_008675285.1:9717-19303 GCF_000695815.1 Acanthisitta chloris
TAAGGGACAGCCTGCAAAACTCACCACTGGAGGACCAGTAAGGGAAATCAGTGCACCAGTATGGCTTTTTGTCAAACTCCTACCACTATGTGTGCTGTTGATGATCCTGTTTTACAGGAGAAATGTTGGTTATGGATTCTATGCCCTGCTATCTGTTACAACTTAGTTTACTATTGTTAGCATTACTTGTAATTAGATTAAATCATTTTTTTAGCATTTTCTCTGTCGAAATATGATTGTTACTTGTAAAGAGAGACTTTTTCCCCTACAACTTTGAAAAGTCTCATTTGCTTAAGTTTTCCTAAACCTTTGTAGCAGAATTTTACTGGGGGAAAAATAAAAAAAAAAAAAAGATTGGTAGATTTCGCATAGTACTTTTTTTTCACTCAAAATAAGGACTAGAGACCAATTCTGAGCCTTCTGCTTACTTGTCCCAGCAGTGGTGTCTGTCTCAAGAAGGATTTTGATTCTGAAGTTGAGTTCACTCAGGGCTGCAGAGCTCTGATCATTCAGGTTTAGAGTTTGCAGCAACTTTTCACTTGTACACTTCACATCTCTCTAGCACTCAAATTTCACTTGCTTAGTGGCATTTGGTATTGCAACCTGGACATGTATCCAGGGGACTCCTTGAAAAGCCTGTAAAACGTGTCCTTCTCCTGGTGCCAAATCCTACAGGCTTCTCCTCATGAATTTCCAGGAGCTTGTAGATACACAAGATATGTAGCTTCTGAAAATCCTCCTGTGAGTTCTGCAGAGCAGGAAAACTGATAAAACAGGATAAATTTCTTTGAACTAGAAATCTGAAGAGAAATGAATTTCTGATGAAAATTATGTGTACAAACTCACTGACAGGTAGAAGATACTGTGCAGTGTAACTATACTGTACTACATGATATGTTCTGAGGGGGTCCATGTTTTAAATCCACTAAAGTTAAGAGCTTGGTTTCCCAGGGCCTGTGATGTTTCTAGATGAGATGCACTGCCCTAAGACACTGCAGAGCCACAGGCATTTCAGGGCTCTTCCCAATGAGTTTCAAGAAAAAGTAACTGGGTAAAAAACAAGCTTCCCTTTTTAAAGATGTGAGAAGACAAACATCTGGGAAGGCTGTGGGAAGACAAGGAGAGACAGGAAAACTGGAAAAGAGAGAGAAGATCAGTGAGATCCAGGGCAGATATAGGAATGGGAAACTGCTGCCTATGGAGAGGAAGGCAGCAATTATCACAGCGCCTGCGATGGCTAGGACTGTGCTCCTCTCCCATATTCCTCCAGTGGAATTAATTCCTCATGTTATGCAGCTGCCTCTTGGTCCTTCCTGCTCTTCTGGTGTTGTACAGATCATAGCTGAGTGGTTAACACTTAAGATTGGGAGCTGGGCTGCTTGGACTCTGCAGTTTTGTGACTGATATATTGTGCAGCTGTGGGCAAGTTGCTTCATCTTTCTACACCTTGGCTCCATCATCTTCAGAGGATAACAGTACCAACTGCTCTGCCAGAGAGATTGTGGGGCTTAGCTAAAGCATCTCTGAAGAGCTACGTCTGACATCTCAGCTGAAGAGCAAATTGGTACTAATGCATATTGCCTCTCCTGGTGTAATGCTGTGATTAAGAAAAGATGTTTGCAGGCCCTCAGAAGGGTTGTGGAAGTACCAAGGAAAAGCACCTAAAGAAGGGTCACTCACAGACATAACAAAGAATGAGTTACACTTTGTTTGAGTTGCCAGATCTTACGAAGGGAAGAGCATCTGGACGATGGATTCCACACAGAGCCAGGGCCCAAGCCAAGTAATTCAGTGCAGTGTCTCTGGGAATGCAGTGGGCATTTCCTATCTTACAGAAAGGGACCTCAACAAAGAGACAGGTTTTGTGCTTTTATACAGGAAAACACAAATTCCACCCAAGAACAGCTGTCAAGCCCTCCATGTGCTTAAGCTAAATATACATGTCCTAGTCCTCATACACTACCAGTGCTGGAGGTCTCTGTTTCTCAAAGCTGGAAGTTGGGGCTCAGGGAAATAGAGCTGGACTTTGAGAGAGTCTAATAACCAAATTTTTTCTATATGCAAGTGATGAAGTGAGCTGAGTACTGCTGCCTCACTCCAGCCCTGCAGTAACAGCCTCAGCTCCTCTAAACTGCCAGCAGTGAAATTATATTTGCTTTGAGCAACACCTTTGAGAACGGAATGAAATGATTTTTAAAGGAAATAAAACCTGTTTTGCAATATGTATTTATGGTGCACACTATCTTCTGCTAAGTGACATGGACTAACACAAGTATCAGAGAGTTCTGCATTCTTACAGTGCTTTCCACTGAAGAACCTCTGGGTGCCTTGGGGAGCTCATCTCCACACCCCCACAGCCCTTACTCCTGCTGCTGGGAGATCACACTTGTGGCTTGGCCAGAGAGTTTCCCATCCTTCCCCAGTACAAGTGAATCCAGGAGCACACACAAGCCATACAGATGACCCACAATGACTGTTGATTTACCATTCAGAGGCTAGGAAGGAAATATTTTTTCCCCCTCTTGCACAGATGTGCCCAAACCTGCAGCCCCTGAGTGTGCCCAGCCCCTGGGATGGCACATTTTTATCCCTGTTCTTTTCCCAGAGTTGCATAACTGTAACATAGTGGAGATGATAATGCAAAGAGCACATGAGGATGCTGATTTCTGGCGTGTAGGCAACACCTTCCTCAGCCCCTCATTACAAGGATATGAAAAATGTGGAAAACAAGCTGGTAAACAGCCACATTTCCATCAGTGCTGTACCTGTATCCCTTTCCCTTTGTTCCATGCATGAACACAGTGAGCTTTGCTGACCTGGGAACCTGTGAAAATCCTGCACTCTGTGGTGGATTCACTAAACTCAACAGGGCTCAGAAACACTTCTTTTAACAGAAGATGAAGGGTGGCCTGTCCATATGCATGTCTGGAGAAATAGGAGATTCTGGACCTCACAGAGGCCACAGAACATCCCCTGGGTGTGTGATGCTCTTGCTTATGTGCTTTGCAAACGTTAGCAAAATAAATGTGGTTCTAAAGCACAGTCAGAAGTGCAAAGAGGACAAATAGAGAGATTGTGGCAGGTTCTGCACAGCGAGGCAGTTGGATCCTATGGCTCAGTACTAGTTGGCTGTTTCTTGCACAGGTGTGTCCTCTGTGAACTATGGAAGGAATGTTAGGTACACAGATCCTGCTATGGACATATTGCTGATAATTGGGGGCCCTTACACCATGATATATTGGCTTGAGAAACATATAAAGCCCTATTTTGTACAGGACATTCTCTTGACATAGAATTCTCTCTTGAATATGTCAACTGTTCTGGTGGGTACAGATAAAACCTCTGTCTATGGTATATCTTGGCATGAGGAAAGCTCTCAATTTCCCTTCCATGCAAACAGAAAGGTATGACGAGGATGAAGGCAGCACACAACTGGTTAAAAAACCCCCCAGGATCATGAGTCAACAACGTGATGCAGTTGCACAATAAAAAAAAAAAACCCACCAAAGAGATTTTGCAATGTGGCAAAATGGATGTTTTATGCAAGGTAATTACCCAGTTGGACTCTGACTTTGCGGCCAGAGTGCTAGGCAAGTCTTTGTAAGGCTTATAGGCATAAGGACTCACCTTATCCTGGGTCTTCCTAAATGCTGGACTATGTCAACTGAGCTATAAAATCAGGGTCCTGACTACCCCTGAATTGGAGTTCCTTGATAAAAGTCATGCAGCTTTGCACAGCATTAGCTGAGAGGCACTGATGTGCTGTAAGCAGATGTGCTGCTTAGAGATGGCTTTGCTTTATATCCATATGGAAGACTCTCTACCATTAGGTATTGCACTTGAGGAAAGCTGTAGTGAAGAGAGCCCAGAATGATAAGAGTTGGAAAGCACAACTTCTGTTAAAGGACAAAGGAAATAACAGAATCACAGAATCATAGAATTTTAGCTGTTGGAATGGACCTTAGAGATCATCCAGCCCCAAGCCCTGCCCTGGGCAGGGACACCTCCCACCAGAGCAGGTTGCTCAAGGCTCATCCAACCTGGCTGTGAACACTGCCAGGGTTGGGGCAGCCACCGCCTCCCTGGGCAACCTGGGACAGTGTCTCACCACCCTCACACGGAAAACTTCTACCGAAAACCTGGCCTAAATTTCCCCTCCTTCAATTTGGACCCATTACCCCTTGGCCTGTCCCTGCAGCTCCTAACACAGAGTACCCCTGCAGCTTCCACACAACCTTCTCTCCTCCAGGCTGAACAGCCTGTACTGCCTCAGCCTGTGCTCATAGGGGAGATCCTCCAGTGCTCTTAGCAACTTCATGGCCTCCTCTGGACTTGCTCCAACAAATCCTTGTGTGTCCAGAAAAGAGAGAATAGCAGGGGCAGTGTGAAAGTCCTCTGATATGTAAAGCTTCTTCTGGAACGGACAGTGATGTGTCATACTCCCTGTCATGCTGGGCAGAGGTAGAATGAATGTGCTCAGTTTGCAGTGAAGAAGCTGTTTGTAACTGAGTAAAGCTACCTAAGATCCCTTAACTTTCTGTTAAGCCCTGGGAGAGGCTTGGGGTACTAGGGATCCCCTTGTTGAAGTGTTGTAAGAAAAAGATAAATTGTGATTAGTCTTGTTTAATCCTAGTTTGAATCTGAGGGTTGGGCTAGAAGAATTCCTTGCTTTCAGCCTCACATTTCCATCTTCTGCTTGACCCCCTGGTCTAAGGATCTGGAGACCCCCGGAGGCTGGCAGAAGAAGAGAGTCCCTCCAGGCTACACAGACTGCACTGATTGATTTGTTGTTACTGCAGTGCATTTTGCCTTCTCTCTCTGTCCCTTTTCAAACGTTCTTTTCTAAATGGCACAGTCAGCAGGCAGTGTGGGGCCGTTTCCCAGGGTGGGACCCCTGGAGCAGCTTTGAAAATCAGCCTGAGGTATCAGTCCAGATTGAATATACAAATGCACACATATAGCCATGCACAGAGCTGGGAGACTGCTTATTAGGAAGTTTGACTCACATTTTTGGTTATAGGGTCCTTCTTTCACTTGTTTATAACTCTGACAGCTTCAACTGTTTGGTCTTAAATTTTACATACAGGGTTTGCCTCAAATGGAATTATTTATGGAAATTTCAGCCCAAATGACACAGTGTTTCTGAGAAGAAGCCTGGAAAAATACATTGTTTGCCTTGATGCTCTTTTCTTTTCTTTTTTTTTCTTTTTTTTTTTTTTTCTTTTTTTTTTTTGTTTTTCTTAAAAAAACCTTTTCTTTGGAAAGCCCTAGAACCCCTGTGCCTTGGAAGTGCAATCAGACACTTGGCAGAAGAGGTGGCTTTTGTGTTGGGGATGGGCTTTGTCTGTCCCTGTGAAAAACTACTCACATTTGGCCAAGTTATACCACTTAGAAAAACCACGTGGAGAGGATCTTTTACTTCTGCCAGTTTAACTCCTGGCACAGCCACATGGACTAAAAAGTTGCCATTTTGATGGGAAACCCTGTAGATATCCATGGCATGGTTACATTGGCATGACGATGCTTCCACCTAGCTTACTTTGACACAGGAAATCAGGTATCCCCTGTACTAAGGGAACATTACCAAGGCTTTCAATTTGATCACTCAGAAGTCAGGAAATACCTGGATTAGATCTCCATGTGCAGTTTTAATTCCACCCTTTTGTGCAGATCATGCATCGTATTGCCAAAGCTCCACCTAACAGGGGAAGGTACCAGCCCTGGGTTCCTTCAGCATTCACGGCAGGCGATGGTAAGTGGGAGGCAGGTGAAGCAGGATGACAATGGGAGGGATGTACCTGGCTAGGGCTGTACCTGATGGAGCTGTGGGGAGCAGAGCTTTTGCCCTGGAGATGCTAAGCCATGCTGCCTACAGTGAACCCTAATTGCAGGTTCTCATTTTCTGGGGACCCAACCTGAGACCCTGATGTGCTGGGGTTGAGCTTGGCAGGAGCTCTGCTATGACCATCTGCAGTGCTGGCTAATGACAAGCAAGAGGAAAAATCAAGACCTAGACATCTCAGTGACAGGACTCAAAATTAATGCCTACCACGAATCTTGTAGACACACTGTTGACCATATGGCTATGTCTATACTGTCAAAGGCCCTGAGGCTGCCTTCAAGACTAGATTCAAATCTGCAAGCTTGCAAGCATGGCCAGGGGGTCAGGCAGTGCACACGCTGAAGCCAGATGTATCCTGACAGACCATGCAGGCACTGTTTGAAGCAGTCATGGGGGGCACAGAGGACACCGTGGCTTTAGCTGCTTTGTCTGCTGCATCCATGATTGTACAGACAGGGCTTATGATTTAGTTCAACATTTGGAGTATGAAGAAAACACCAAGTTGCCTCCCAGGGCTGTAGCAAAAATAGATGAATTAATCTTTACGAGTCACTTTGATACTATTGTCATGGGCGCTATAGAAAAGCCCATGAGGAAACAAAATGCTGTTGTTTTCAGAGCAGGATTTGAATAGTACACAGTCAGTAAGGCTTGAGGTCACAAGCTGAACAATGAAGGAAAAACAAAATCTTGAATAGCTGTTCCTGTAAGGAACAGTATCCATCCTGAGCAGAGAGTGAGGCAGCCATCCCATGGAAAAACAGCTTCGTCCTCCTGCCACAGAGGGCTGTGTCATGAGTGATGCAAACACATGAGGGAGCCCTCCTAAAGGTGCACAGGTAACAGAACTGGAGCCTGTACCTTCCACCTCTGCGGAGCTGTAACCTTGATTTCACAGGTTTTCACACACACACACAGCTCCCCCCAGACATATGCATGTATACATTCCTCACGCATCAAAGGTCAACAGCAATGTGGTTACTAGGCAAATTTTCCCCATTAAAATCTTACCAAAGGCAGATGTTTAGGGGCCTACAGGATTTACAGATTTGCTCTCCAAAGAGCATATTAGGGAAGATGCCTGTTCTCCTGTTGGGTTGTAGGCTGTGTTTTTGAAAGCCTCAGTGCCCACCCCAGATTAAAGCAGCATGTTGCTGGAATCCTGGGCCTCCAATGAAGATGCCTTTCAACAACGCAAAACCACTAATGAGAAAACATAGACAGAAGGAGAGCCAGCCCCTGATGGCAGTGTTTCTCAGCCTTGGTTAGCTTCCAGGGCCATCCATGGCACTGGCCTGATGGAAGAACAGGTCAGAGGAAGATTAAGGCTTTGCTCACAGTGATTCTGATGTTTCTCTGCAGTCTGGACACAAAAGGAAAGAAGGGAAGAGAGCGGAGTGAGAGAGCAGAAGAGAGGGAGAGATCCTGCTTGGTCACGTAACATATATGCAGATAGTGTATTCCAGTTTTCCAGACTAGGGAGACCTCTCCTTCCAAGTGTTCCAGTAATTAACCTCACTTTCTTGGCTGGTGTTAATTTGTTCCAAGTATTTGGGCTTTAGATCTAACCATGGGAATCTCATTCCCTGCAGAAGTCTTGCCAGCTATTACTAGACATTTTACCACACACATGCAGGCCAAAAAAAGCAAGGCTAATTGCACTGCTCTTTTGTAAAGTTAAGTGTATTTGTTATAAGGTCGACGTCTCCTAATAAAGGAGAAGAGGGGGAGAAAGCAAAGCAGCATCTTTTTGTGTCTGCACGGGGGAGGAGGAGGAACATGGAACTGCCTTTTGTTGTGAGGTATCTGCAACACAAATCCCCTGTGAGTCTTTAGGATCTTAGGTGTGACGATCCACCACACGAAACCAGAGGGGAATGGTGCTACCAAGGTTTTTATCTGTAAATAAGGGAGTTCAGTTATTCAATACCAATGGGAGTTCTCTGAGTTAAAAGGTAAATAGGGGAATTATTCGAACCAGATGTCAATTTCCCAATACTTTCTCATTTCTCCCCTTTTTGTGCTCTATGTGCTACCTGTTAAGGACAGAGTGGTCTGGGAGGAAAAGCGTGTGTGTGAGAGTGTGTTGGGGCTCTGTCTGACAGTGTGACAAGCAGCAAGGTCATACATGACAACACCTACAGCAGAGGAAACAGCTTATGAAAAACTCTGAGAATTTTCAAGTCCAAGGGGCTGCAGATTCTGGACCCATTCCACACTGAGGAGGTTTAGAAAGGGTCAGCAAGGTAAGAAGGGCTGGAGAGGCAGTCACAACACCAGTGTTGACATTTATCTCTTATCAGGTTAAGTCCTTAATTTCACTGAAAGACTTTTTTTTCCTGCTTGTTATGCATTTTCTAGCTTTTGAAATTAACAATCAAATGCAATAATGCCTAGTACTAACACAAACCCTTTTATCCCTAGACCTCAAAGCAGTTCATAATGGTGAGTCAGGATTATTATTCTCAGTTTAAGCCCATCTACAAATAAGTTTCTTCAGGGTCTATCTCTGAATCTGACTTTGTAATCCTTTGCTTAGTGCATTTGGATCGATTTATTTTGTACGTGGGTTAAGCTGCTCAGACAAGCTTCTTTGCGACTTCTCTGGGACTGAGGTCGTTGAGTCTCAAACAAGAACTAAACCAGACATCTTCAGTGCTTGGGAAGGCTAGAGAGCAGTGAGGAGGCAGCAGGAAGATTCACTTTTCTCCTACAATCAACTCAAGCCTTCAGACTAATAGTACAGTGGAGGGGATGAAGTGCTCTGTGAAAAGACTTGGGAAATTGGTCCTACTCCAAATCTGAGCAACCCTCTCCAGGCTGAGCTCTCTATGACAGAAAATTCTACGGAAAAAAACTACATTTGGGATTCATTTAAACACTTTCTATTGATTTTGGATTTCTAAATTTTTTACTGTTTTCTAACACAAAATATAGTATGATTTAGAAAATAAAATCACAAAACTTTGCTTCAGAAAGGAAAGTGGGATTTCTCTGTTTCCAAATGCTCAAATATTTGGTGTTTTTTACTGGCATTGTTGAAATTCCTTCCCTTCCCCCAGGTTTCTTCTTCACATAACAACAGCAGTATCAGTTTTATCTTGATGGAAGGGCATACTCTCACAGAGTGCAGTTCCACCAGCTTTCCCTGACCAGCATCACTTGCCAACTTCACTCCTCTGTGATTTAGATTAGAAGAAAGGCTGAGGTTACTCCCCTATAATCCTCATTATCTTCACATTGAATTGTTCCCCAGAAAAAGGTCAGACAAGACTGCTGTAAATTAGCACAGCTCCACTGAAAACAGTGTCACACCAGCTGAGGGTTTGGCTCAATAGGTGCAGTTAGAGGAGTGTGTTTTTGCCTCCATAAATGCTGAGATTGGCCCAGTCAAGCTGGTGAAATCAGGCCTAAGCAGAGGGCTGCTGGTGGTCATGGTGGTGGTGGTGGTGGGTGATGGTATTGGTGGTGGTAGTGGTGATGATGGTGATGGTGGTGAGAAACAGTTGCTTTTCTTCTTGGTAATCTTTTAAAATCAAGTGTTTTCTGATCTTTCCAGCTCCTTGGGAGCCCATGGTGGCTCCATGATGAGCCAGTGGAGGAGGTGACAGGCAAGCAGTCCCACCATCCTGCACATGAGAGTCTGGCACATGCACCAGGTCTCAGCACACATCGCTGCAGCCATCTCTGCTCTCACACACAGCCTCAGGTGCCCTGACTAAACCCTCTGTGCTCGTGAGCAGG
>NW_008675285.1:19340-32784 GCF_000695815.1 Acanthisitta chloris
ATTGGTAGTAAATGGAGTGTTTAAGTCTTGAAGTCTATTGATAAGTGAGAACCAATCATGTCTACTGTCCTCACCCATATGTGTTTTGCATGAGGAGTTTCCAGGCTCCCAGCTGACACCTGACCACACAAAAAGTTGATTCAGTGTTGTCCCACTGAAAAGGGCAAAACATACTTTTATGAAAGGCTAGGAGGAAAGTGGGAAGCCTCTTGAATCACATTTGTTGCCTGGAGAATTTCTTTCACAGTACATCCATAGCATGAGGCTCCCCAGTTGTTCCTCTTTGCCTCTTCCCTTCATTCCTATGTTTTCATACCTTCACTAGTACCAGATAACTGTTTATCTGGATGAATTTTAACGAAGAGGGTGAAATGTTAAATATTTTTCCCCAAATTACAAGCTGATTGTGAATGTCAGGCCAAAAAAGTCCTCTTCTGAAGCAGAGACCTGGATGACTTTCCTGGAGTGCATTCACATTAGATACTTTATTTTGAGCAACTCCCTGAAAATATCCAGCCTCTTTTGAATCTTGTCATATGTGATGAGCCAACAGGGACACATGTTGATGGCGTGTACAAAGCTTTGCAAGGGAACGTGCCCCATAAAATCTGTGTCTCCAAATACCAGCACCTGGGAAAGGTAAAACCCCAGGGCCTGGTGGGATGTTCAGGTGAGCAGCTGCTCACTGCTGTGGGGTCCCACCCTGGCAAAAGAAGGCCAGGAGATCATAGTGGAGAGAAACAGAAAGTCTGTGCACAGACAGCAGGGAAATGGTTTGAATGAGACAGCCCTGGGTTGACTGCACAAGTGTTTGGCTTACCCCAGGGCCATCAAATGGTGAGTGTAAGCCTCTGGAGCCTTGTACAGCTGAGATGAGATGAGAGAAATTTTTCAACACCCAAATCTGGATCAAACCCTTCTTCCTGCCTCTAGTTCATAAAGCTTTTTAACTTTTGAAGGGGAGAAAAAGTGATCCCAGATGTACAGCCCTAATTACATACTTAGATGAAATTGGATTAAGGTGGCTGCTGCCTGTCCTTTTCCTCTGACAATGTCTGGGCCTGGAGAGGGACTGTGGGTCGCTGATGCTGGGGCACAGACAAGGGGGATCAGATCCAGCACTGCACTCAATGAAAACTCCAGCAAATATTCCCCTCTGACTCAGAACGTGGCTTCTAATCATTGGGGTCATTACCTTGATAATGGAGTAGATTTGTACCGTTTTTCTAAGATCTGCCCTTCTCCCCCATGAAGATATATGGAAGGAGGGTCTGCAAACAATTGATCTTCCTAGTGGCACAGACATCTTTCCCCCCCCCCAAAAAAAGGGAGAATTACCCAGTTACAGTGAGCAGGGCACAACATGCATCAGTACTTTTAATGTGCTTAACATATGTCTAGTTATTCTCATTTCCAGTAGATCAGACCAAGGTTATATCTCTATCCTGTCTGCCTCGCACCCATGTGCAACACATTTTGGTCAGCAGACGTGAAATGCATGGGAACTGTGTTTTCTTGCTGTAAGCTGAATGGCAAGTCAGCGTTGAGCTGCTCAGGGGAAGCCCACAGCTCCCTGGGGGACTGTGAGATTGCCAAGAGCAGGAGAACATCAAGCCAACCACATGGATCTGATATGGGTCTGAGGAACACGCAGAGTTGGGGTCCCCCTGCCCACTCGCAGCCGGATGGTATTAGCAGGACACAAATCAGTCTGCTCTGTGCTCCCTGTCTGAGCAGGATTTTCTCAAGATGAATATTTATGGTGTTTTCATATTTCAGATCAACCCCTCGAGCCTCATAATGTTGGTTGAATCCAAATGAGGCTGATAGCCGTGGCACAGTGCCCTACCACAGAAACCAACTCATGCAAATCTGACCCAGTGCATAGAGGTTTAAAGCTAAACCAGCACAGAGGCTTCAGTGGTTCTGTGGTCACTGCCAGACCAGCATGTTGATGGGCCCCCTATGGAAAGATGGGCTGAGGTCCACAGCTTCAGGAAGGTGACCTCAAGGCTACGGTTGTCCATTCCTTGAACACGGAAGAAAATTCTCTCACCTCCTCGTCACTTGTTTGAGTATATATTTCTATATTCTATACCAAAACAGGTGATACTTCAGCTCAGGGAAGCTGTTAGTAGAAATGTATGTGCTGTGATGGCTTCTTAATATCACTTCAGTGCCTGTTTTGATGCTGTTTGAAGTACACAATCGTAAAAAATGCCGCATCAGAGAAAATGGTTAAAGCAGAGATAAAGACAGATGGGTGAATATCTTTATTGAAACACAATCCAAAGTTCATAGAAATCGGGTTTGAAGTGAGGTTTTTTTGAGTGGGGGAGACGACTGATCTTGCAACCTGCACAGGTCCCTGGAACTTATAACCTGGAAACAACCTTAAGTGAGAAAACTCCAAGTGTCTTTGAAGGCTGCAGTGCCATCAAATTCATCCCTGTGGCTTAAAATAACCTTTTGTGGCAGGAATAATAATTCCCTTCTGGACAAATATTCTCTTTTATTGCAACGATTCAGCTAGCATAACAGGGGACAAATGATAGTCCTGAAAGCCTGAAGACACGTAGCTGGTGGCGGTGGAATAGTGATGAAGTTCTGAATTTCCAGAATGAAACAAAACAGGGCTGGAAGGGCCTTTGGAGATCATTTAGGACAGTGTTTCTTAGCTCAGGGTCAGGGGAACAACTGCTGATCTGAAAGGCATTGCACAGAGTTTCACAAAACCATTGGGGGAAATAAACCTTCCTCCTTCCTGCTATTCCCTGGCATCTGAGAAGGCAAGTGAACACACTGGGCAGCACTGCAAATTGCTAAGCAAACTCTTAAAGGTCAGTCTAATTTGTATTTGGTTGGAAACGGGAACCACTGTGGCTCATGAATTTTTTTCTGGAAGTTTCATTGAGCTAAAAGCCACCAATCTAGCCCAGTCCCCTGCCAGACTGTAACCCCTGCCCAGCCAGTCATTTCCTTTTGACCTTCCCAAGTAACTGCTGTGGCTGCCCTCTGCAAACCCCCCCTGGGTTGAGTTGCCTGTGAACCAAGGAGCAAAGCCTTACTCTGATATGACACAGCTGCATAACCTTGTCTCAGGCTGCTGAGGAAGAGCTGTGAGAAAGTCTGTGGAGAGATAGAAAAAGTAAAATTACTGACAGAGGAAGCACTGTTGGAATGAGTTTACACACAGCTCAAGGATTCAACAGAGCAAGCACTACCATGAAACATAAAACCCTAAAGTGAAAAAAACCCTATCAACAAAACCAAAACCCCAGGGAGTCTTGTGAGGAATTGTAGGGTCCTTGTGTGGAGAGCTCAGTGTTGTCGGTGCCAATGGAGCTGGGGAAGATGACAACTGAGAAATCAAAGGAAGTAGCTCCCAGGAGCTGCAGAGGCCAATCCTGCTGGTCCTGACTGGTGCCTGCCTGGTCAGCCAGGACTCTGGGTGTCCTGTCAGGGTGGAGAGCACGCTGATGCTTAACCTAATGGCTTACCAAACCCCAGCTCTCTCCTCTGTGAGCTGATAAATGATTGTGTCACACTCCTAACCTGTCTACATTCTGCTGTGCCCAAAAAGCTGACCTCAAGGAATCATAGAATCACAGAATCATAGAATCAACTGGGGTTGGAAGAGACCGCAAGGATCATCGAGTCCAACCCTACAATGGTTACTTAGACCATGGCACTAAGTGCCACATCCAGTCTCAGCTTGAAAACCTCCAGGGATGGGGAATCCACCACCTCCCTGGGCAGCACATTCCAATGCCTGAGCACTCTCTCTGGAAAAAATCTCTTTCTAATATCCAACCTAACCCTCCCCTGGCAGAGCTTGAGTCTGTGCCCTCTTGTCCTGCTGCTGGGTGCCTGGGAGAAGAGACCAACCCCCACCTGACTCCAACCTCCTGTCAGGGAGTTGCAGAGGGTGAGAAGGTCTCCCCTGAGCCTCCTCTTCTCCAGGCTGAACACCCCCAGCTCCCTCAGCCTCTCCTCATGCCACTTGTGCTCCAGTCCCTTCACCAGCCTCAGTGCTCTTCTCTGGACCTGCTCCAGCACCCCAATATGAAGGGCTGTCACAAGGTAGGGGAAAAGGAGCAAGTGACTGTGGAGAGACAGGTCTCATGGGCTGATATCCCAGCAGGCATCGAGGTTCACCATCAGCCCCAGCACCCGGAGTGTGAGCTTTGGGAACTGGGAAGTGTGGTGCCAGCACTCTGCTCTCCATATGGCTCCCAGCCCCTGTGAGCAGAGCACAGGATAACTGTGAACACCCAGTGGATTTGTCAGAACTTCCCCACCTCAGAGGGGTGCATTGTGAAAATTAATCAGTTTGTGTTTGACTTTTGGACTTGGCACTCCCTCAATAACTTCTTCACACACAAACCCACAATAAACTAATTAGTCCTGTTTCTCTGACAGGCTGTTAAAGAAGAAAGAGAAGAAGGATGTGTCTAAACTGCTTGAAAGACAATATTGCATATATATGCCAAGTAACAAAAGGCATCAGTAGCTCTTTAAATTCCTCCACTTTGAAGCTCAGATGAACAGAAATAGCAAATGAATGGCTTCCAGAAATGATGGGATATAGCTCTTGTTTCTGTTTGTCTTGTGTTTCTCTTTAAAGGGTAGGGAGAGCTACAAGGGGAGGGAGAGCTATGAAAGAATTAGTTTCAAAGAAATGAAGTATGTTAAGCATATTTTGAAATAACCTACTCGATTTGCAAAACAGGGTAATACATGCCATGCTCACAGCTCAGTTTGTGTGTGCATATACACATAAATGTATATGGTGCAGAACACAAAATATTTCCATCTGGAGAGTCGAGTATTGTCTTGCACAAAAGGCTCCTACTTGAGTCATTAATAGTATATTTTATTAAAGGGAGATTGGCTTCAAAAGTGCTTGGGAATTGTGGGAATAAAGTTGGGATGAAAGTAATTATCCCCCTATCCTGTCTCTTCCCTTGTGTTCATTTTTCTGTTCCAGACACAGACGACAACAGCAGCTCCTCTGTCTTCTGTTCCTTCCATGTTTGATCTTCTGCCTGCGCTTTCTTCTGCTGGGTCCTGGAGCCCGTAGGAATGAGGGTATTGTGTCCATATTGCATGTGATGACATATATTTGAACTAGCACTAGGGCAGCCTGGCAAGAAGAGCTTGAAATCCAGCAGGACTGAACAGCAGGCCAGGTCCCTGCTGAGGAACAGCCTGGCCACCTCTTTAGAACCATCCGGGGATAAAAGAAGTAGGATGAAGAACTTGAACCTGCTGTGGCACCTGCTTTGTTCTTCTGCCTGAAGGCTTAAGGAGGTCAGGGACAAAATAGGGTTGAGTATATCAGGCCTGGTCAGGGGCTGTAGCACATTAATGAAAAATAGGATACAGAGGTGTTTCCCAAGGTGGGGAAGCATCCTGGGAAATCCCACATGGAGATGGATGTGCTGAGTACCAGAGAGTGGTGGATCACCCCAAGGGTCTTCACAAAGAAAGGAGAAGCTACAGGTGGCAGTGAGGGTCCTCCCAGGAAGGGCATTTTGTGTTGAGCTTTCATGGTTCATCTTGGCCAGCCTGGCCCAGGAGACAACCAATGCTACAGGACTGAAAAGCCATTTCCTTTAGAATTCAAGAAGAAAGTGAGTGCAGTTCCTGGGTGGCAAAATGTCTCTGTGGTTGAATAATTAACTTGGAAAAGCTACAGAATGTTTTGTTTTTTAACACAGCTAACCTCTTTTGCTTTTAATCAATACAATGACTTATGAAGTATCTTTCCAAAATGTCTACCCCATAGATTACTGGTCCTTGCTGAGAGGGCTGGTCATGAATTCTTGATGATGGTGGCTTTCATTTCACCCAAAACCCCATTGTGTGTCATAATTGAGACAGTAATTACTGCATACTGGGAATGCTGGATACTGGTTTTAAAAAAAACCCCACTATAAACCAATGGAGCATTATGTCATGTGGAAAAGACTATTTGGCTCAGCAAAAACCTGGGAGGAGAAAAAGCGAGACACAGAAAGAGGAAGAGACAGTGACTCTTGCACAAGGCTTAAACTGAGAGAGAAGTGGGAAAACTCACTTTTCCTCTTGTTAAAATAATCCATTCAGTTAATATTAGGTCAGGACAAAAGGTCAGGGATCTTCCCATTTTTAAACATTGCAGTTGGAGCACAGTGTCATAGCTAGGGGGAATGTGCAGAAAGTATTCCAAGAAAAAAAATAACCCCCCAAAAAAATGAAGTAGCAAACAAACAAATAGTGTATGCATTAGTTTAAGTGTTGGTGTGCATGTCACTGTCGCCTCACTAAGGGCTGTTTTTGTTTGCAGCACAGCAGTACCCACACAATCATCACGGAGATAAGGACCCTTTCCCTTGCTGTTGTAAAGATCACAGATAGAAGTAGCCTTTGCTTGAAACAAATGCTCCAGCCACAATATATGAAGAGACCTTCAATTATCTCTGTCTTACAGGTAGATAAAACAAGGCGCTGTAGCCCTGGGGACAGAAGAGATCAATAAACATTTAGGAATCAAATCCCTCAATACCTCACAGATCAATCTGTGCAGGATTGGCCTAGGGTTAAACAGGAAGCCTATGGCAAAGCTGAGAATTGAATCCAGATCCCCAGGATACTCAGCCAGAGCCTTTTCCAAACCCCAGCTTTCTGTGTGTATGCGTAAGCCACTGGAAACTCTAAGTGAACTCTCATTATGTCAATTAATTTTTGTTTAATTAAACAAATCTTCCACAAACATATGTGAGATGTCAGCTCCCTTTCTGCATAGTGAATCAGACTGACAGCTACATGCACAGAGGGATGGGCTGGGGATGACTTTAGCAGCATAATCACCGATCTAAATACAGGAGCCCAGTTTTCTAGGACAGTCTGAGCAGCTAGAATTGTGTTCTACTTTGACCCTCTGTGCACAGCTGGACAATCCTGTGCAGACAGGGCAGCTCTATGAGATCCTGACCATGGAGAAATATGAAAGTTGTGCTCTACACCATAAAGCAGAAGCTGACAAAGCACAGCAGGCAGTCACCTGCAACCACGTGCCACTTGCTGCCAATGTAGCCTTCGTGTGTAGTCTCCAGAGGAATTCTGCATTGGTCACCATGCCTAGCAGAATCAGCTGGTTGCTCCATGGCCAGATCTGTCATAGAATCATAGAGTCATAGAATTTTAGGGGTTGGAATGGACCTTAGAGATCATCCAGTCCCAACCCCTACCCTGGGCAGGGACACCTCCCACCAGAGCAGGTTGCTCAAGGCTCATCCAACCTGCCTGTGAACACTGCCAAATGTAATGTTGGTGGCCAGACAAGATCTGGAATACTCCACGGGTGTAATCCTACTCTAGATCATCCCTTTAATCAGGAAGCCATTCCAGGATCTTCTTGTTGTTGAAGTGAATGAGGGTTTGTTTTAGAGGGTGTTGGATGAGACTAAGTGCTTGAATTTTCTGTCTAGCCTTCACTTGATGCTCCACTCCTTTACCTACTCTCCCTGAATGAAACTGGGATACCACCTGCTACAAGTGATGAGAGCTATGGAGTTGCAGGTTGGGTTAAAGATCTACTTAAATAATTTGTAGGTTATGAGTAATCAAAACAAGAATGACAGCTGCAATCTCTGGTCTGAGCATCTACACTTCAGGACTGAGGTGAAGACTTATATCTCAGATCTTATGAACTTACTCAAATTCCTCTATCCACTCTTCTCTAAACTTATTCAGAGGGAGCAAATCAGCCCCCAGGAAGCATGAAGCCTTATGCCATGATGACAAGACTGCTCCTGGGACCTAAAGAAGAAAGTCCACGTTCACTTTGGGAGCCACTCATTTACTGCAGTGAAGGTTTTCTTTCACTGTGATTCACACTCAACAAATGTATCTGAAGTCAACACCATCATACAAGAGCTTGAATCATGAGCAAACCCACATCAGCATCTAGTAATCTATGTAGCTTTAGACATAAACTGCTAGAGGAGAAAAATGGAGCCTGCATGGCTCTGCACTCAGGTCATGTGTTGCCATACAGTAACAAATACACAAAAAACCTCCAGAGCAGAGGTTTTCTAAGAAAAGTGTAGGAATGGGTTTCATGCCAGGGCATAAAATTAGCCTATCTGTAGGTGCCAAACTGGTGTCTATAAATATGAAGGCTACATCACATGTGGCAGTAACCATGATCATCAGCTGGTGAAGGTGAAGCTACGGGTTGATGATTTGTGGTTCTCCTCTGTGTTAGGTACTAGAGAGGGGACGAAATGCTTTTCAAACTTCACAAACATTTCCTATTGGATCGTGGAATATTTGTTTGCCTTAAAATAGATATTAAAGACTAATATCTTCATCAACAAATTGCTATAAATGAAAGAAATTGACAGAAGCCTTTTCCAAAATCTCCATCTGGCTGATTCCATCCCTCTCCCTTCCTTGTTTGACCTTTCCCATACTATGCTAAATGACCCTTCCCATTTTTCGTTTCGGAGACATCTTCCCACAAGTGTCACTTCTTTAAAACTCCAAAATAAAAAGGGACAGCTAACAGCACTCACTAAAACTTCAGTGTAACTCCTCTTCTCAACTGATTTCAAAGGAAAATATTCTGTGCAGATCTCCTTAAATGAACTGTCAACAAAGCATGCTCCGGGCAGCCAGGATTCAGAGGAGTCACCCAGCGTGCTGACTGGGGAGTAGAAAAACAAACCAGGGAGCTATTCCCCCAAAACAAGAGGAGGCAAACCTTGTCCCACTGGAGCATCTCTAAGCACTGAAGGTCTCCCTTCGTGCCTGCCTGAGGAATCCAACCCCTCACCTCACTAACTTCGCCCTTGGAAAGGTTATCTTGCCATCAGAAATGTTGCGTTGCGTGACTTGGATCCGTTGTTTATAGAACCGTCTAACCGACTTCATATGTATCTGGTCCAGGGAAACTGATGTTATTAAAACACAACACTGAGACATTGAGCTCCAATAGCAGTTCAACATGAACAAATAAAGCAGGAGTTTTCCCCAAAGTCAAGCAAAGCAAGGATCCCGGCCTTCGTGTGAACTGCAGGGATGAAAGGAGGATGTGATACCATCATCTGAACGTTGACCTTTTCACTGTTGTTTCTTTTTCCAGCTTCGAGCCCCAGTCCTGGGTTTCTCCCACTCTCTTTTATCCCCTCAATCCAACTCTAGCAAACCCCTGGAGCAGGTAAGCTATGAGCTGAAAAGGTTTTTCTCATGTTTTGACTCTATTTATTGCTTTTGCAGCCTGGTCAGAGAAGTGTCTGGATTGTTAGTTGTGACCTTTAACCTCGAGTATCAACTCTGCTTGCAGAAAGTTCTACAGCTATGGCTGTAATGGACACATAAGCTGAAAGGCAAAAACACACCCTGCCTGACTATTTGATTTGTGAAGCAGTGATGTCTCATCAGAAACATCTGACTATGCTTTTTCTGTACTCTTTGCTCAATATTAATATCAGAATTTCTGGATCTCTGGTACACCTGATTACCATGGAATGACCACACTAGAGCCTCTGACAGTCCTGTCGTTGGTTGTAGAGGCCTCTAATATTGGGCACTGCAAATACCAGAGAAAACTCACAGTAAATCCTTAAAATGTTTTGTGCTCTTATTTGAGAGAGACACTACCCCTGGAGCTGCACTGGGATGTTGAGAAAGTTTGATGTTCCACAGAGAGGTGCCACAACTGTTGAGTGAGAACTTTTGAATGACTGAGGGATTTGGTTGGATAAGAATAACTGACTGACATATATCTGGGAGCTTTCACCCAGAGATCACAGAGCTCTTAGGAATGGAGAGCAAGGGAAATGCTTTGGCTACTTCAGACATCAGTGGAAAGAAGAGACTTTTGGGATGCAATGTTTTTTTCTGACAGTGTATAACAGGAGTAAATAACAGTCTGGACTGCAGAAGAAATTTCTGCAGCAGGAGGTAATAACCTCATTCCCATGGGAAAAAATCCCACCATATCTGTACCTAGCACAGGTTTAGCCTGAGAGTCAATATGTTGTCAATAGATGGTCTGTAGAGGAGGTTAGCAAGAAGCTGAGCATAAGGGAGGGAATGGCAGCACTGAGCTTTCTTTGTAGCCATTGAACTTTGGTACTGAGGACTCTATCCCCAAACCACTCTGAATCAAACCAAGCATAAATTCAGTCAAGACTGAAGATGAAATGGAAACGTTCCCCTGGAGTGAAAATGAAGGGAAGAAGAGCCACAGTTCTGTGTTTCCAGCTCTGTGCTACAGAACAGGTAGATGGAGGCATGGGAAGAACAAGGATAACTCCCACAGTTTAGTGTAATTTTGTGCCCAGGAAAGAAGCAGAGCAGGATAGGTGAAAACACTAATTTTATCTTAGGAACAGAAGCTACTCTGAAAACTCAGCTTGCTTCTGTGCTCAAAACCAGATGTATTGTAATGGCAATAAATTAATTAAATCTTTATCATCTGGCAGCAAAGCCAAGAGGAGAAGAAAAACTAAGCTCAAAGGGTTAGAAAAGGACTCTACATTCCCTATAGAGGAAACAGATGTAAATCTGGCATGCGGTCATTTGGAGATCCAAGAATTGTGGCTTGAAAAGAGGTCTGGGTTGTTCAGTCAAGTTTATTGGAAAGCTTAATGGTAATTGTCATTTTAGTGTATAAAAGACTGCAGTCCTGAAATGTCTGGAGGTGTTTCTGCACCATCAGGGGCTTATCAGAGCTCAAACGTGTTTGTGTTGTGGCATGAAAAGGTTTCAAAGTTTCATGTTGGTGGCTGATGCACTTGTGAAAGACAGAGGTCAAGATTTGATATTGGTGAAGCTGCAAAAGCCTTGGTGCTATTCCAGCATTACTCAGGAAATCCCACTAACCCATTGAGAGAAAAAAGGAAAAGTCCACGTTTTTAGTAAATGAAAAGGTATGATAAATGTGTAGGATGGGGAAAACCAGTAAGTCACATCACTATTTCTCTTGAACTCACTGCACCAAATTGAGCAACACCTTTACTAAGCAAACCTTCTTAGCTTCTTAAAATGTACTGCCACAAGTACTTGTGCTCACAGAAACTTTTATCCTGGTCTCTAGCCTCCCTGCAAATATTTTGCCTCAATATTATTGAACCTTTGGACTACACCAACAATGTAGTTAGGAGGATAATTCTTGCCTGCCTTGTAGGAGAGAATTAGGGATTCCAAATGATGCTGAGTTAGTCGACCAGGTTAGTGAGACTGAGACACGGAGATCTCTTCGTGTGTTTACAAAACATCAATCCTTTTCCATACCATTAATATTTATGACCATTATTGCAGGTTTCCTTGTTCTTGCACTGCTGTCTATACATTAACAGGATGCTGGGCTGGCAGACCTCTGGGCTAGCCCCTGGCCACTCTGTTATCTCAAAATGGTCAATAAAAATGTTTCTCTTGCATTTTCATTTTTGGTTTACATCAATTAACTGTGGGAGAACCCCCACCTTTTCCTGCTGGAGATGCCAAAAGAGGATAGGATGACCACTGTTTCTCCTCAAAGGCCTAGTTTTCAGACCAGAAGAGTCTTTGAAATTAGCCCTTTCCTGCAACTAAAGTTGTTCTGACAAAACTGGAGCTTTCTAAGAGGGGTGTGTGTGTAGTTTCTTCAGACAATGCCCCCTGAACTCTTCCTCAGGAAGGCAGCTGTTAGATGAAGAAGGCTGAGGAAGATACAGAAGCAAGGAAGATACAGAAGCAAGGAAGATCTGTTGCTGCCCTTCCTTTGGTGCATGGGGCAAAGCAACCCTCTCATGGCACCAGCTCCTGTGGCTTGTGTGCCAGGTGGCAATGGGACCCTGAGCAGCAGACAGACTTTGCTTCCATCAGCATTAGGCTCAGAGCTCTCCAATGATTACACGTATTAAATACGCTCCTCAGGCTACTCCATCTGGGCAAGACAGTGGGTGGTGAAGCAAAACCAACATTTACAGTGTTT
The DNA here is from genome assembly GCF_000695815.1 of Acanthisitta chloris. Classification (NCBI taxonomy): domain Eukaryota; kingdom Metazoa; phylum Chordata; class Aves; order Passeriformes; family Acanthisittidae; genus Acanthisitta; species Acanthisitta chloris. Next base: position 31,312 of record NW_008675285.1, read on the forward strand.
AAGTTGCATAACAGACCTTTCAGTGTAAACCAGGGCTCTCCTCCTCGTTTCCCCTTCCCCTGCACATCTCTTCAAAATTGCTTTTGTCAGTCAAACATTGTTTTTTTTAATATTCATGCTTTTCCCTCTTTGACCTGGTTATCTTGGCACTCAAGGAGCAATTTCTTGCCAAGGTAACTAAGTTTAATCCATGGATCAATGCACCATTCCCACGTGTCAAACTTTAGAGAACAAAAAAAAAAAAAAAAAAGAGGCGTGGAGAAATGTATTGAATATGAATTTTAAAATATGCATGTTTGAAAATGTTACTTCTTTAAATAAAATGATCTTTAGGAAGAGTTTGTGAGAGAAAAGGTAGGGTTTTATACTAAGAGGTGAAAATTCTACCCATTCTATTTTGGGATCTGCTACTATAGGTGTCTGGAGATTGGAATTCTCCATAAGGAAAGCCTCATGAAGATGTTGGACATTGTTGGCCCAGCAAAAAAAATCCTACACCAGAGCTGCTATTCATCCCAGCATCCATGGAGCTCCACCTGACACATGGCAGAAGGCTGCAGAGGAGGCTGTGTGCTAAAAATAGGATGAGTCATAATGCAACAGCATTGCATGATGATGCCATTAGCTGGACAAACTCATCACCAGATTATCTGGCATTCCAGCTGTGGCACTGAGGCATCATGTCCATAGAATCACAGAATTTTAGGGGTTGGAATGGACCTTAGAGATCATCCAGCCCCAACCCCTGCCCTGGGCAGGGACACCTCCCACCAGAGCAGGTTGCTCAAGGCTCATCCAACCTGGCTGTGAACACTGCCAGGGTTGGGGCAGCCACAGCCTCCCTGGGCAACCTGGGACAGTGTCTCACCACCAGAACAGTAATCTGTTGTATTTTGAACACCAGAACCAATAATTGTAGAGAACATACATTTACCATGTAGCCCAATATAATTTCCTGCCTTCTTAATTCATTCCTCTACAAACCCACAAACAAACCAACCCCAAAATCCAAACCTTAAGTAGTTTATAAAAATTATCCTGGGTTTCAAGGCATGGACAAGAGAAAGAGTCCAGTTTTGTTTGGAAACTGCAAGATCTTCATTTGCACTTGTATGTATGAACGTATGCATGGGAGTGCATACAAAATAAAGGACTGCTGGGAGGGGCTATATATATGTGTGTGTGAATGGAAGGAAAAGGAAGGGAAGAGACACTGTGTGTTCCATGTGCATTCACATATATTCACTCCAGAGAGAGAAAGCAAAGAAGAAAGTACAAAAGTTGAGTTTATAAAGAAAAACAAATTGCACCTTTGGGGAAACGAGCATATTTATATGAGTGAAACGTTAAATACCATACAGCCAGGCAGTCTATGGAGAGGGAAGTGGTCATCAAGCAAATGTTTTAGAAAAGAAACCCAACAGAAAAGTGATGTGTAAATGGAAAATAAATCAATTTAACGTAAAGGCATTC
>NW_008675285.1:32802-35852 GCF_000695815.1 Acanthisitta chloris
AAGCAGCTATTAGGTGGAGACACTGTGTTGAAGCCTGAGTTGACGTGGTTGGTTTTTTTTCATTTCTTGCAAGACCTCAATCAGTGTTACTTGAAGTGATTATGTGGGTTTTAAAATAGCAAGAAGCAGTAAATTTTAATGGCACGTCTGAATGCTGTTCCATTTAATTTCTATATGAAGCAATATTAAACCTCTAATAAATAACCTGGGCCTGAAATGGTCTCCCTCTCTCCCTTTGACACAGACAAACACACACACACAAGCCAGCTCCAACAAACAGCTTTGATGTTTCTGCCACGGCCTGTGGAGAGACAGCAGAAGGGAGGACTGAGGTGAGGTATGGATCAGACGACGACAGCATTCTAGAGGGAAGAAGTATGTTGCCTCTTTTCCCCTTACCTGTCTTTTTGGTTTTTTTCTATAGGAAAACATAGTTTAGGGAATGCTGAATGCAAATCACACCTCTGCCATGGGGCAGCACAAACCTTATTTTATGCTAAACCCTGCTTACATTTTAGCAACTGAAAACCAATACAAGTGGTGCTTGAGTTATTGTTAACTTGGGGTGCCATGTCCAGACTGCACATTCTGGGATGTAAATAAATGAGGGCTTTCACTTCATACAGACATGCAAGGTGAGAGTTTTTCATTCCTTTGTGTCCAGGCATACCTAGATGACTCTAATAAATGGCACAGAGACAATGTGCACATAGGCACAAAAGGTGTCACTGTGATACAGTCCCCATGACATGGTTCATATCAGTGCCCCAGCTCTCACTTCTGACTGCCTTCTCGAGGAGAGGCCTCCCTTGAAGCCACTTCCTTGTGATATTCCATTTTTCAAATGCTGGCAGCTCTTCTTTCTCCTTGTGTGCCACAACCAGCCTCTGGGTATGAGGGGACTGTCCCTTCCTAACACAGGCTGCAAAGGGAGCAGCACACCAGTGCCTCCTCCAGTCCCAGGAATTCCTCTCCTGCTTCACTTCTCCCCTTGTTTTGGCATCCACCATCCCAGTCAGTCCTGTCTCTGGTGCATTCCAATGGGAAGCTTCTTGGAGCAGCAAGCAGGGCAGTTTAGCTCTGTGCCATGCCATGTGCTGCTTTGCAGCCCTGCAAATTATGATTCTTTATGAACAGTGGCAATCTGGCTGCAAAAGATCTGGGAGGGGATTAAAGTCATCTACTCCTTTAAACACAACAAAAAGAGCTTTGCAGAGAGACTCACCCCTCCAAATATTGTAGTCAATCAGCACAGTCTGGAAGACAATAGGGAGCAAGAGGAAAAAGAAATTGGAGGAGAAATTTGGAGGACAGAAACGAGGATGCTGCCTGCATGTCATGCTAGAGTGTGTGGTTATTTGAAAGCCAAAGGCTATAAGTGGGAAATCCTAGATAAACACAAGGGTGTATTTATACCTTCCTCCAATCTGGCTGACACAGGTGCTCACCAGACATGGGTTACCTGGGTGGCCTGAGCGTGGGGCCACACTGCTGTAGGGAGCATCACTGGGACCATCATGTGCATCTGCAGGGTGCAGATGTGAAATGCACTGCCAATCCACTGGGTACAAACTGCAAGAGCTCATTTGAACCTTGATAACTCACTTGGGGAAATAATAGTTTGTCCTTTTTTTCCTACCAGTGATGCCTTTTCCCCACGCCCATGGCCCTTGATTCCTCACCTGGCTGTTCCACATCTGCAAGGCTTTTGTTATTAATGCCATAAATCATGGTTAGTCATAAACTGCAGAGGAACTCTGAGAAGTGGGAGGCCAATTTCTCCATCAAGGTGCAAGCCCCAAAGTTTTAGGTCCTCCTCCTGCCCTGGTGGTCGTTGCCTCCAGCTCCAGCCACACAGGGGATTCGTGTGTGTGGCAGCATCCCCTAGCTCCTGTGCATCCCTGCCAGGCCTGGCTGTCACTCGGGAATGAAGCTGTCACTGCAGGAAAAGCCTCTGACTGTTCTTGTTGGCACCCTGGGGGTGCTCCATGCTCACTAGCCTCCCATCACACCACGGCAGGATGGGTCTTTTGTGAGCTCTGCGTGTGTTCAGCACAGAGAAAAATGTTTCCACTTACTTTTCCCCCTCCTCTCTTTGGAATATGAGGCACACACTTGTCATGCTTAACGGAGTGGATTTATGGTTGACTCTGTCTCTTATCTCCCCACAGAGCTCACTGTAGCTGCTCTCCAGATGGGACAGTATTACAAGCTTCATCATATAAAGCCCAGTTCAGCCTACAGCCCAGATGTTCTTTGTTCCCAGAAAAATTCCTTCCCAACAGTAAGTAAAAGGGAGCTGGTGCTGGTATGCAGTCTCTGCTCCTTCTGTTTGCATCATTTGTTTATGGGCTACATACCCTAGCCCCAGACAGCACATTTCCCTCTCCAAAAGCCACTGATCAGACCTGATGTTGGGACTCTGGGCCCTGGGCTGGAGACTGTGTGGGAAGATGGTCGAAAGGATGCAGCAAGTCCTGCATGGACTCAGCTACCTCTGCAGACTGCTCCTAAAGTGAAGAGTGCCTTCCCCTTTCAGGCACAGATATGGGTTTCTTTAGATCCAAGACCAAATTGAGGGTGCAAAACACCCTGTTTTGCAGAGGGGAAGATGTAGGATCTTGCCAGTTCTGGATAAGGTTCTGGATAAGGTTCTGGATAAGAAAACCCCAGCGATGGCAGCAGTGTAAAAGCAATCCTGATGACAGAGCAGCAATCACCACCCATGCCACAGCATCTCCCAGACATGCTCTGCACAGAGTTGGGGGACACACTGATAAAAACATCAGTGCCTCTCTGAATGAAGCCTCCTGCTCGTGGGTTTAGCTTCCCAATGCCGCCGCGCTGGAGGGACCCAGGGAACCTGGAATGGTGGTGCAGGCCATCTGCAGGGTGGCACTGTCCCTGCTCGGGCACAGCCCTCCAGCTGCCCCTGCACAGCTGCTGGTGTCCCAGTGGGGCTGCAGTGCCCCCAGCCCTGCCTGATGCTGGTGGCCATGGGCTGTGCGGCCGGAGCGGGCAGGGCACATCCTGCGGCAGCGGCATCGTCC
>NW_008675285.1:35868-49092 GCF_000695815.1 Acanthisitta chloris
GCTTTCCCTGTGCCCTGAACTTTGCCTGTGTCTCTGGCAAAAGGGCAGTTACCTCGGGTCAGAGCACTGCCTCGAGCCAGCGCAGGGAATCGGCTTTCAATTTCAGCAGCGACTTTCCTTCCCTTTTTTCTCTTATCCCTCCAGCCATCACAGAATAATTCCCATCCCTATTAGCTTACCCCCCTCCCCCTTCCTTTCCCTTCCCCTTTGAAATCCTCCCGCCTGTCCCCGGGATGGGGCAGGGGGAGGCGGGAGAATTCCTCCAGATATTACACAAAAGCCTCATGTATCCCCAGTGTCAACCCCAGAGGGCGGCTGAGTAATTTAATTAAGGCAAAGGGGCTTTTGTTTTACTTGCTTTCTTTTTTGATTTTCTCAAGTTTAAGACAAGAAAGAAAAGAGAGAAGGAGGGAAATGTTAGCCCTCAGAGGAGGGGCAGCGATGCTAGCTTGCCCATCTCTGCTGGTTGAGGGAAGACCATGGGCCCATCACCCGGAGCGTGCAGGGCTCCCCAGTCTGCAGGGGCTCCCCAGTCTGGGATGCCTCCCCTCCTGCCGTGGGGATTTAGGGGACTGGCATATTCCAAGAATTAGTGTGCATTCTTCTGCAGACAAACACACTCATCCTGTTCCCTCCGTCTACCCCATACCACTCTTTGCCCTCCTAGGTATCTGTTCCTTCGTGCCTGTGTCTCAGCCTTTCCTGCTGCCCCTTCTTGCCTTTTCCATCTCCCATTCACACTGCCTGTCCCTTTTCTCCCTCCTTTCCTCCTCTTCTTTTTCCTGTGCTCTTGGCATACTCTCTTCCTCCTCTCTCTCCCCTCAGCCTTCCTCTCCCTCCTGTTCTTGATGGGGGAGCTTAATTGTTTTGGCCAATAAATAGCATCTTCATTCTTTCCATGATATTTATTAATTGCAGATTTATCACATGTTTGATGAAGTACATCCATGGCAGGGGACACTCAAATGTGGAAGAAGGCAGTGCCTACTTTCAAGCCTTGTGATGGCCAAAGCATCAGTGCACTCTCATGTCAGTAGATCTCTTATCTTTGTTTCTTGTCTGAGGAAAAAGAAACGGCAGGACTAAGGGGCTGGAGACTGTCCCAGATTCATCACCTCCTCATGTTGTGGCATCAGGACATGGGGACATTGCATCAACCCCATGCAGTGGTGGAGTCTCCTAGCAAGCCCAGTCTGACACTCTGTGATCTGAGACCACTTCTGGTGCTGGGCCCCCAACTTTGGCCCAAGTCCACATAGTGCTGGAGGGAGAGGAGGGAGGCTCCCAGGGTAATGAAGCCATGAGGAAGCCAAAATTACACCTAGGGCCAGTTAATAAACCTGGGACATGGTGCTCCTGGAGCTGAACGCTGCTACCCAGTGCCCCACCAGGAAATCTTGTTGCAGATGAAGAGCACATCCTGGTGCTCTCAACAGGATCCCCTGAGGGGAAGCTGAAGCCCTCACAGGGCACGGTGCTCCTGGGGGTAAAAGGCTGTCCCCTCTGGAGCTGGGACAGCCACAGGGCCTTCGACAAGAATCACGTCTCTAACATGGAATGCTGTTCATGTTAAGAGCTGAACAGGGTGGTTTATTAACGGGACCAACCCTGCGCAGCCCCCCATGCCCAACTCTCTTACACAGGTTCCTCAGCCCAGGCCCTGGGGTCAGCCCAGAGTCATGGCTCTGCGGGACACGTTCAGTGCCACCAGGGCCAGCTGCAGCCTCCTTGCTGTTGCCCCACCACCACAGCTTGAGGGGACACCTCACTGAGGTGTCAAAGATGTCTTCAGCACTGTCCCCATGAGAGCAGAGGTCCCTGTAGCTCACCCTCAGAGCCATGGCACTTCCCTTGGTGAGAGTGACAGCAAAACCCTTGGGTTAGGCTTGGCTATCTCTGCTCCTGCATCTTGGCATGCCTCGTGGCTCCTTGTCTCCCTGCTGCAGGGCTGGGGCTACCAGGACACTTCCAGCCCTGCCCACCCCAGCTCAGACCCCTCAGTCCCATATTCCCTCTGCTGTCATCCCAACAGGCACAGCTAAATCTTCACCGTCCTCAGCGTTTGGGGTTGGGGTGATATTTATTTGTCTTTTGGCTCATAATCTCTCTGAACTGTTCACCCCTCCTGCCTCCCCTTCCCGAGAAGCCGCGCGCACCCTGGGCCGTCCCCTGCCCACGGAGGTTAACACAACACCATGGGGCTGTGCTTCATCCCCTGGAGCTGGGTGTCTCTCCCGGGCTCCACGAGCCCTGTGTCTGTGGCAGTCTTCCCTCATTGAAGGGGACATATAGACCAATTAGTTGTCATACAATCGCCAGGCAATGGGACCAAGAACATTTGCTCAAAATTAACAGAGTCTGGAATTGATTTAAGCCCAGGCGAAAAAAAAACCCAAAAAACCAACTTAATTCAAGCTTTAGTATCTCTCTGGTGTCTCCTCAGAGAAAACAGGACAGGTTTTTTAGTGCCTATGTTGAATGAAGATGTATACATCAATACACACCGATAAAAGCCCTAAAAAACTCCCTGACTCTGAACTGGCAAAAAATAGATATTCTCCATTGTGCTTAGCCTATCTGTTCAAGAAAAGGCTCTTGCTTTCAGAAAAAAATGTACTCAGCTTAGAAGGCCCTTTTCCCCAGATAAAGACTTTACTCACATTAGGGGAAGGCCCAGGAGCAAGGGTTGTCACAGATGTTTGGTTCTCAGGAAGCAAAGGCTGAGGAAGATGTAAGCACATCTGTAGCCACTGAAATGCACAGCCCAAGGAGATGGGGGTGATCACATGTGCCAGGAAGGACAGACCCAGACAAGTCTCAGCTGCAGAGGAGGAGAGAGCTACCTGTCTATGAATGCAGCAAAGAGCCATAGGGAGACACCACTGGGCTCAGAGCACACCAGCCCAGCAGCCTCCAGCTAGGAAGATCCCCACAGCTCCACTGGGGTGACACCAGCTCATGTCTCTCTGAAGCCATCTGCCTCCCCCCACCCCGGATATGTGCTCCTTTAGTCTGTTAATGACCTCTTCACATGGGTCTTGGCACAATTAGGAAACGTACACCAGGGAGAAGACGTAATTTTCTTGAGTGGCTAACTTCTTATGGAAGAAACCAGGGCCCAAAGATGGCAGGGACACATCTCCTTCAGTACATGGTGTTCATATAAAATGTGTTCTTGGCTTCTCTCACATGCTGTTTATCTCATCTCTGAAGCAGGAGGCAGAGAAACAGCACATAAAACTGTCCACACAAGCTGGCAGTACTGCAGGCCTTACATCCTGCTAGCTTGGCTCTCACAGCTACTAGGCTGCGTGTCTGCAACCCTTGCTGTTCACAGCTCAGCCTTACAGAGACCTCCTATCCTATCCAGCAGTTCCAGCTGAGATCCAGGAGTCAGAGCTCCTCCACAGTGCCATTGATGGTCTGTACGAAAAGACTACTGCTGGATTGAGTAGAAATAGGAGCAGTATTCATACTGGGTTATTCCATCAGTTAACAGAGCTGGTCACAAATACTAGAACTGGTTTGCAAGTGATTTTGCAAATTAAAGCACTGATGTTCCCTGGTATAATTCATGTTGCATTGCTTGCTTGTTGGAAAAATTCAGATTAGGATGTGATACACAAAGAAATATGCACGTCTCCAACATTTCACAGATTTTAACAGCATACATGAAACACTGAAAAATTAGTACCAGAAGTCACATCATTTTTTGGCTAGTGATTTTCCTCTTGCTACAAAAGAAAACTCTCCAGCCAGGAAGAGCAGCTCTGCCCCCAGCCTTGATCTGTCTCTCAGTGCAGAGGGTGAGAGTATACATTGTCATTCCTATACACAGAAGAGTATTCCTCAGTATTTGGAGAGCTGGACTGCTGAGCTGCCCTCTCTGTGTCAGTCAGTGAATGTGACATCCTCTGAGAAGGGGCAAAACACTCATTGTCATGACTTCAGGTATCACAAATGTTTAAAGAGCTTCTAGTGGGAAGTGTGAGAAGATCTGGAGGCTATTGATGGGCTCATTGTTATGAAAGGCTTTGGCAGGGCTGTAAATTGAAAACTAAAAGCTTTTTTATTTTGAAAAAGAAAATAAATCAAACTAAGACTTATATTATTCAAATATGTGACCCAAGTCAGAAAATGATGGAAGGGAGGTTTGTCTTCAGTGAGCTGTGATTCCCTTAGACAAGCCAGCTGGAGAAATAGTTAGGAGAGTGAAAATAATTCACCTTCTGCTGATTTCTCCCTTCACTGTATCCCTCTTGGCCCAAGCCCACTTTGCCCTTTTAAAGGGGAGAACTTCCATTGGGCTTTTGCTGCCACTGAGCCTCAGACAAGCCCCAGAAAGGAGCAGCAGGATGTAGCTCTCATGTGGTCCCTTTTCATCTTGTTGGCTTGATCCTTCTGACACAAAGCAGAAGAGAAAGTGCATCCTTTCTGGGTTCCCTCTATCTTGGCACTGCAGCCAGTAGGCATGTGCCCAAAAACATGCTTTCTGTGAAGTCAAGCCATAGGAAATACATCAAGCCAAATAAAGTTACACTGTTTGTTTTGTTGCCTCTATTCAAATAACTCCACAATCTGCTCCTCCCATGCTGCAGTCAGTCCCTCATGTGGCTCTGCCCAGTCCCATGAATCACAAGGGTGTGCTTGGTGGGCTGTGGGGCAGATGGGGAGCCAGAAGAGCTCAACTTGTTGGAAAGTGGGATGGAAATACTGAGTTCCCCAGTCTTACCACTGCTGATGCCACAGCTACACCAAAGGCCTCAGTGGGCTGGAGGATTAACAGGTTGGAGAGAAGGGTTTGGGGACAGTACTGTCCGTGGGAAAGCACTTAAAACTGGCAGCTGAAGGTAGCACATGCACTGCAGAGTGTCATCTTAGCTCTTCTCCCTCTCTCCTTCCACATACCAGCTTCCCAGAGCACTTCACTTGGTCACATCCAAAGTGAGACCAAATCTGGAGGCAGGCACACCAAGATGCTGGGAAGGTGGTGACAGCAAACACTCAAAGGAGATCTCCCAAACTGCTCAGCCATTTCCAGCACCTGCAGGACCTGGCAAAGACCTGATGAACCTGAGCTGGCTGATCGCTGGCCAGATTTCCAGGGAGAGGAGTCCCATGGGGCATGTCCCAAGATGTTCATCCTCCAAGAAATCACTTCTGATGGAGCCAAGCCCACTGCTGTGGCCCATGGAAGTACTGAGAGCACAGGCTAAGTTCTGGGATCCCTGCAGAGGTTTCACTACAGCTGTGGCACCAACCTTATCGTGCTTGTGCTTTCCCACGTTGTATTTACCCTCTCAGGTTTCTTGTGTTTTCCTTGGGCTCCCTTTGGTAAACCTTTGGCTTCAGCATATTATTAGGGAAACAAGAGCTTGGTATTAAGTGATGATTATGCAATTTATTCTGACAGGGAAAAACGCGAAAAGAGGAAATTGACATTTGTGATTTTAGTTATGCGCTGACAACTATAATTAATCTTAATTCCAGCAAGGGGCAGATAAGTGAATGTGATGGGAAACTTGCATTTTCACTGCTTCTGCCTAGGGACAGCTACTTAATCATGGCACTAAAATGGCACAAGTTAAGGAATTACAGAGGGCAGAAACTTTCAACTAGTTTAAATACAAATAGAAAAACATGAAAATGCAATGAAATTGGAATCAATGTAAGGCATAAATGAAATATACAGAAAAATACAAAGGAAAAGTAGCAAGAGATGATTCTATAAAAGAAAAAGAAATATCTTCCCAAAAATCCTGCTAGGGGCAATTGTAAACAGAAACAGGAAAGGGCTGAGCTTAGATCTAATACACAGAAAAAGGCAGAGCAGCTATTTCTCACTTCATTGGTTTAAAACTGTTTATGAAAGTGAATGAAGATGGATCTTTAAAATTTGTCTTTTGAGGAGGAAATATTGCTTTTTGTCATGCCATTCTTTTAAAATGAGAATGGTGATTTTGATCAACAAAATGCATTAACCATTTGCAATGCAGAAGACTGAATCAGTTTCAAACCACATGGAGTGAAAACTAAAAACCTTTTGGTAAGCCCTGGTGGGAAGCAACAAAAAAATCCTTCAGCCCATTTCACTTTTGCTCATTATGCATCAAATTAAGAGATGGTGCCTACTGCCTTCAGGCAGGAGGACAGACTAGATGACTTCTTAAGGTCTTCTTTCCCTCTGTTTTCTCCTGGCTGGAATGGAATGGAATAGGATACCTAGTGTTTCCTTTCCCTTTCCCCACAGAGCTTTTTTTTCCTTGTCTCAAGGACTGGCTTAGTGCAGGGACAGTTCCTTCTTCACAAACACAGTGTTGGCTGTGGTCTCTAGCTCTGCCATAACAGAGAGAAGAGCATGAAACCAATTTCTGAGGAACAGTTTAGTGGTGTTGGTATTACCCTGCAATTACATCCAAGCTCGAGGACTCTTCCACCAATGCAGATCTATCTATATTTTGGGTATCCTCTAGCTTGTAGGAGGTAGTTAGCTACCTCCTCTTCTAGGTGGTAACTTCTCCTGCCAACTGAGCATACCTTAACTTTGCAGAACTTAGTTTGTTGCAAGTTAGAGTGTATTTTTCCCAGCAGGGAAGAACAAGAACAGTGAGATGCTTTAAAAACAGGTACCAGAATAACAAGCTGATTGAGAAATCTGATGTTTTGGGACAGATGTAGTTGGAGATACTGTGATGTGTTAGAGCATAGATAACCAGGTGCATTAGTTCATTTAGGACTGCTGACTCTGCACTTTGCAGCCAATTACACATCCACACAAAGACATGTTAACGTTCAACTAACTTGACCATTATGTTGTCTCAACCACCCATTGATGGAGACTGTATGGTGAGGGAAGGAAAGTCCTTGTTGTACCTCAGCAAATAGCTACAAGTGGATTATGATGCACTTAGGACTGATGTGCCATCATAAAATTTGCCATTTTTACCATGAGAACCACTGAGTAGACAGAGTGAAACCATGTCACTCATTTGGCAAAGATGTGGGAATTCATTGACATGAACTGATTTCATCAGTCTTATCCTGTGGCTGAACTTGGGTTATGCCTTAAAAGGAACAGTTGCAGTAGTTATGAAGATAAGTTATCAACAAGAACATTTTTCATATGAATCAAAGCCTGTTTTGGTTTTAGTTCTGCCAAGACTGGCAGCTTCCATTTCTTCTGCAACAACCTAGCAGAAGGATGGCATTAGAAGGCAGCATTCAATCTAGTGGAGCATGATTCCACCAATGGATCTAGGAGAAAAAAACACAAACTCCTAAAGCCTGAGTTAGAGCTTGACAGGTAGGTGAAAACACAACCACTCCTCACTGCAGAACAATCTTAGACAACTCTTCATAGTGCCAGGAACAAACCAGAAAAATACACCCAACTGCATGACTTGGGAGCAATTTCTAGGTTGTGCAAAGGGCATAGTGGGTTCGCCAACTATAACGACATTTCTTAGCCTTGTAACTCACAAGTGGGTCTGAAAATGAGAATATCCATGTTTTGTTCTCAGTTTCACCATGTGAAACCATCAGGTCTTGGGATGATCTGATAAGGTGCTGGTGAAATAGAGGTAGTGATGTTCAGCTGCCTGGTAGGGGACAGAATTGAATGCTGAAATTCAGAACACTGATATGAAACAAACAAACAAACAAACAAAAGGAGGTTTGAAACTTTAATACTGTAAGAAACACACAAAACTTGTGATATTTGGCAATACTACCTTGCAGAGGTTTCAGTGTTCTTTGAGAGCTGGAGACCTCACCTGGTTCAAAGCATTTCTTTCTTAGCCCAAGCTTTACTTCAGAAGTCATTTCTTTAGGGAATGACTAGCTGTTGGTCCTGGGCATGGAGTGTTCCCACTGATGAACAGACATTTGGATCACCAATTTCAACAGGCCTTGGAGCAAACACTCCAAGCTAAATGGGTTAAGTGTTTCCATCAACACACATAGGACAGACAGATACAGTTAAAAGACAGTTTGAGCTGGTTCAGAGGCCGTGTATATTTCCAAATAAATTCAATTTACTGAAACTGACTCATAAATGGAGACTAGTGTCAGTAAGGCCTCTAATGGAAAACTTGCAGTCTTTGTACTTTCTGTGCTGAGTAAGCACCAAACCAGATGGCACTGGATCTGGGATGCAACAACTGAGTCGTCTTTCCTTGCAGGAACAAATATGCTGACATTAGATAATGTTTACAGGTGTTACTCAATATTGCAAACACTAATAACAGACTTTGATCCACTGGAGTCTCTTGCCCAAAGGCCTCCAAACTCCTGAACACAAATAAACTCCAAACATAATTTACATTAACCAGGCAATGTGCCCAACTGAGTCACATCACAGGAACAAAGCTGGGGAGAAAACCTGGCATCCTGTGATCACCCATCTGCAATGCTCAGCAGCAGCATCAAGAGCAAGGAAGATGCAGCAGCTCATGGCAGGAAGGAATTCTTCTATCAGGGGGACTTGGGCAACAATTGGCATGGTGCATGTAAGCAGGCTCTTTGCTCTGTGGGCAATCCCTGAGAGAGTCTTGGCCAGCTATTCATTCCCACTAAGATGCACACTGCCTCTAAGGATTTTTCAGGCTTGGGTGTGACCCCTAGTCTCATAAAATGTCTGAGAAGGTGGCTCTGCAAAGAAGATTAGGCAACTCCTGAGCCTTGGTCTTTGGGTTTCCTTCTAGAGGTGAGAGGTGTTTGGCACATTTCAGGCAGGACTCACCCTCCTTCCAGCCCAAGCAGCTTCCTCCCTCACACAGAGATCTGTAACTACAGGCATTGATGCTGCCCACTGTGAGAAGCAGCTGAGATTTGTCACTGTGGGGTTATGATAATACCATTCTTACTAATGGACTCAACAGTGGCTCCTTACTGGTGGCAGTCAAGACATCAGGACAGGGTCTGAGAAAGACAAGGTCTTAATGAGGAGAAAAGGTAAAAGTTATCATATTAAGCAGTTAAATCATCTCTCAGAGGAGCAGACTAACTCTCATTACTCATACAGGGCAAATGCCCATCTTGGAGAGGATACAAAGAGCTGGATCAGAACTACTAATGACCCCTGTCTATTCCAGATGAGTGAGTTTGCAAGTAGTTTGCTGGCATAAACCCAGAGCCACATAAAGCATCAAGTCTTCAGTCTTTACTGGAGGAAATGAATTACAAAGAAGATATTAAAGCAATGTGTCTGCACTCATTTTGCATCAGAAAGATGGAAGGAGTTCATTTCAATCCTCCCTCCCCCCTGTCATCAAGTGTCCTAACACCAGTGGAATCCCTTTCACATCAGGTCGGGCAGATCTCCTTTCAGCGGCTGCTCCGCAGCCAAGAGGGAGAGCAGGGCTGGCCAGGCAGCAGCTGGGAGCTGGGGTGGGCAGCAGGTGCTGAACACTTGTGGAGCTCTGGAGTTCCTCAGCCCTGGGACTGGGCAGCCAGCAGTGGGGAGAGGGTTGTTCTCAGCTCTGGCTCTGGATGGGGCTGGAGGAACAGTGCCTGGTGTCAGTGCCTGTGCTCTGGGTGTGAGGAGTTGTGGGGACACCTGGGGCAGAAGGTACTGCCAGTGCCAAGCCTTTTGAGGCTTCAGGAGAATGAGCAAATGGTTGAGTGAGTAAGATTGAACTAGACTGGGTGAAAATTGCAGAGTTTGACAATGTGCCATTGTCCCATGATTTCTTTTCTGGATGACACTGATTCATAACTCAGATGTCCCTAGGCCCTAGCATTTTTTCCTGTCTTTTTCTCCACCTTAAATTCACAGCAACTGCAACTATTTGTCCTGCTTCAGCTTCAAGCTCTCCTTGGCCTGATTTCTCAGCTTGCCAGCTCCTGAGGCTGTCAGTCTTGGGCAGGGCCAGAGGCAATGAAGCCAGGCCAGGGAAGCAGCAATGAGGAACTATGGATTTTCAGATTGATTCCACTGTATCTGAAACCCAAAACTTCTGGCAGAGATTGAGGAGAATAACAACATTAAATAGCAGAGTCCTCCTAGATGTAAAATCACAAATGGGACATAATATTTAAAAGCTGCAATGTTATGTGTGGAGAGGAAAAACAAGAATCATTGCTGCTTAGGCTCCAATTCAAGTTGTCCTTTAGTACAATAATTCAATTAGAATACCATGAATTGTTTGTTCACTCTGGAAAAAATGAGAATTCTCTTCAGTTCCTCTTGTTCTTGTACCAAGGGTGTCACTCATGCATCCAAAGAGTCTCATTACCTGAGTGGAATATTCCTAATTTCGTCCTCATCCTTTGGCCTTCCCTGGGATATATAACCAAGCAAAAAGAATGTGCTTGGCATATGGCAAAGCCTCACAACCATTATTGCTCAGCTTACTAAACACAGGCAAGAGATGAAACCTTCAACCTCAGATTTTCCAGGTTCTGATGCAGCATTCCCTACTGCTCTGCAGTGGATCATCTCAAAGGTCTTAACAAGAACTTCTCTGGTTTGTAGGCTACAAGGAAATATCCTTCAATATTACATATCAAACTAGACTTCTTGTAGCCATGCCAGAGAAGTTGAGCTGTCATTGTCTCCTTCTCCTTTTGGTTTTCATGGTGATACAAACCAGACCCAAGAATTCCCTCAATGCCTAATTTTTCCATTGTAGAGGACAAAAGTTCCTACCAGTCATTTTCTGCAGGAGTTTAAGTATGGAGCTACTTCTCAGTTACACATGAAGAACCATGAAAGGTGTTGCTGGAAAAAGGCAGAGACTTGGAATTAGGATCTTACATTTTCTCATTTGTGGTGGGAGCTGTTGTTCCTTGAGAGCCTTGTTTGGATTGTTCAGTTTGAAAGCGAGGCAAAGAGAAAAAAACACTAACATTTACCAGCTACACTCCCAGATTATCCCATTTGTATGTGTAGAAGCATTGCCAGGAGTCGCTGGTGTGGGAAAGTTCTGATCTACTTCTCTCAGGTTGCTACAAAGATACTTTGCCATCACAAATGGAATTTTCACCTGTGCAGGCTGTGACCTTGCCCTTTCTGCAGCTCAAGGCAGAGGCACTGCAGAGCTGACACCTCCACCAAGGCACCTTGCTCAAAAAGCCAGGGCAACTTTATTCCTTGAAGCCTCTTGCTTTCAGGAAGAATGAAAGGTCTTCAGGGTTCCTCTGCCCAGAGTGTGAGCAGGGGAAGCAAACATAAGCTGAGTGGTGAACCCTTGGTGCCAACAATTTGCATGTGGTCATCACAGGGATGGGTGCTGAGTGATTTGCAGCCTGTCAAGTAAGAATGCAAGTGAACCTCAACCCCTCACATGGAAACACATCTACTTGCCCAGTCATCAGTGGAATGGGGCACAAGTCAGAGACCTCAAAATGAGAGCATCCAAAGTGGATAGTGATTTACAAAGCCTTGGCTAGAAATTGCTCTTTCAAAATAACAATTGGTACTTTAGACAGATGTCTCCTTGAACACTGATGCAGGTTTTGGTTTTCATGAAAATTCAGTGGTATTAGCAAATCAAGGACTTTCTTTTTCTCATCCAGGAATTCAGAAGTGATGTTATTTTTATAGAGTCTGGAGGACAATCCTACCAGGCTTCTTCAAATCTACTTGTTTTTCAAGCAAAAATGAAATTTCTTCTGTGTACAACACTCATGAGTTAAGTGGGATTTAGGGATTCAAGTTTATCAGTGTGGTGGCACCAGAATGTAATGTTTTTCTACATTAAAAACTTCAATGCTCTGTGTTTCCTGTTTCAAGGCAACTTCAATAGTCTGTGTTTCCTGTGTTAGAAGGTAAAAAAAAAACAACCAAAACTTAGCCTTTCAGATTTGGTATTACTCTTGGTTTTGAGTCTTCAGTTCCAGTCACTGATGTCAAAGATTTACTCCCAGAACTTGTAATGTTGATTTGATCTTCTGACCTCCAAGCTACAGTGCTGGACATATTCTGGAAACTGTCATAAGAGATACCTTATAATCAGCACAGCTAATAAAGGATCCTTTTGTTGTAGGAATCTTTTTGTGCAAGCTGGACACTCTTCTCCATTTTTCCTGTCCCCTGTGGGTGGTCAGAGCTGGAAGTAAAACATTTAAAAGAAAAAGAAATCAAACCATTTCAAATGCAAGGAATTTTCGGTTCACAGACTGTGGCTCATTGTCAGCAACAATTTCCTCTGGAATGGTGAAGAGAGGTTTTTTCTTCCTTAGTAAAAGCGCCTCTTCTTTATCTCCTTTTTGGCTTGCTATGCTACAGAGATATGCCCCATTCCACAGCTCAGGAAAGCAAAGCTTTTTTTGAAAGCTGGATAAATCTGTGGCTGAAGGAAATACCACCTTCCTCCGTCTCCATCCTAATACCAACATTTTCCCCATGAAAACTTCTTGTATTTTATTGTGGCAAAAAAGTGCCCCAAAATTGTTGCATTAAAACATATTGTTTTTTGTTGCATTAAATATTGTTGCATTAAAACAAATTGTTGCATTAAAACATTCAGTGCTAGGATATATATTTTTGTGTGTGTGAACAGAGGTTAGGAGAGTTCCTGTGAGCAGAACATTTGGAACAACAACAACACTCTGTGCAACCAGTCATTTTCCACTGTCCAAGTGAGGAAGAGCTGTCACCTGCTTCCCAATCCCATTACTGTTTGTATGTCACAGTGATTCCTGAGAGGATGACACACGTGGTAGTGAAGCTGCTGGAGCAGTTTCCAGTCCTACTGTCACCCCCAGTGCTGTGCTCATGGGGTGCAAGAAGAACCCTGGCACAAACTGGGTCAGAAAAGGGTCCTAACCCTCTTTTGTGGTGTAGGTACAATACTGAGTTGTTTAGTGCAGTCCTCTGCATCCTTTTTACTCATACCCATGATGACACTACTTCTGCTAACCCAGAGAAAATGACTCAATGGATGTATATTTTCAGTTAGCTTCTTCAGATTCCTAACTGACTTGGTTAAATGAAAATAAAACTGATTTAAAGCAGGAGGAAAATTGCACTTTTTCTGATCTGCTTAAATCACACCTTAAAATTTTCTCCTGCCCAAACCTGACAAAAGTTAACAAATGATGTTCTGCATCAGGGCTGCATCAGAACAGAGTCTGGCTCTGCCCTGTCATGGGTCAGGGAGGGGTTGTTAATGGTACCCCCCAGAGCAGGTTGCTCAAGGCTCATCCAACCTGGCTGTGAACACTGCCAGGGTTGGGGCAGCCACAGCCTCCCTGGGCAACCTGGGACAGTGTCTCACCACC
>NW_008675285.1:49290-50965 GCF_000695815.1 Acanthisitta chloris
AGGGGAGATGCTGCCCCAGTTTCAGAGACCTGCCGAGGGCAATCCAGCCATGGAAGGTGAAAAAGTCCATCTTCCAAGTAGAGAACACACGAATATCTCAGCTAGCAAAGACAATTCTCCTCCTGCACAGAAAACTGTTTGTCCAAGAGAGGGCTGAGAATCAGACACAAATCAGACTCCAGAGAATCTTGCTCTGAGCAGCAATGTTTAAGGTCAGAGAGGGTGATGTTTTTATGCAGCTCCTCAGGACCACATCAGACTGACCTTTCATTAGCTCCTGTTCAAGGGGGTGTATACAAATCCTGGGGCTGTCATGCTTGATCTGGCCTTGTGCCTCAAGTCCTGCCCATCTGTTGCACACAGACAGGTCCCAAAAGAAGTAGCTGCCAAGGAGCCAGAGTCTTTCCACTCTTCAGCTGAAAGAGAAAAATCCTGAGGAAGCAGAAAACTAAATTTCAATGTATTTAGCAAAGTAAACCATGGATATTATTTCCTTGTTTCTGTACATTGCCATCTCTGACTTGCCCTTGACAGAATAAAGTAGATTTGTAATTCATCTTTTGACTACAACTCATTGAAATACATAGAATTTCTTGCGTTCACTGCAGGAATCTGACATGCCTAATGTATATTTTTCTTTCCAGTGTGGTGAATCAATATACACATTCAATTAAACACCCTGAAAATATGCCTGTTAAGTGTGTTTAACTTGTGGGTGGCACATCTACTTGAAAAATCCAACCCCATCCTTTCTCCACCTCCCTCCCCAAATAGTCCCAGAAGTTATTATTGTTATTATCCTTTTTTTTTGAATCAGAGGAAACATGGCCCAAATTAACCAATGCGACTGAACATGCAGATATGTTTCCTGCTTCCTTCCTCCTCATTATCTTACTTCTGTGAGCTCAGAAATATGCCCACCAGGAATGAAGAGGTCTCAGCTGCAAGCAGCTGGTTCTCTACTGCTGCAGTGAGTCCCAGGTCAGGGCTGAGAAACTGTGTGTGAGCATGGGCCAACTGCTTCTCCTCTTGCCTTTGCAACATGCTACCATTCTGTGTGTGGCCTTTGATTCATGCTCCCCATTGGAGGCAGGCCTAGGAATTTTTCAGCAGCTTCAGATAATTAAAAATGAATAATGCCTTCAGCACAATAACCCTTGTGCTAATTGCTTGGATATTAAGCTACATTCCTTTCACTTTGCCCTTACACTTACAGATTCTTGGGCTAACATTGCAGTGGGACTGTGGAAGTGGTTGGGGTGAAAAATTGAATAGTTAAGGCATCTTGACTACAAGAAACCAGAGCATTTGATATTTGCTGGTATGGTGAAGGCAGTGTGGGACACTAAAAAAAATATTGCTTGGCTTTTTCTAGTAGAATCATAGAATTATAGGATTTTAGAAGTTGGAACGGAACTTAGAGATCATCCAGTCTCAATCCCCTACCCTGGGCAGGGACACCTCCCACTAGAGCAGGTTGCTCAAGGCTCATCCAACCTGGCTGTGAACACTGCCAGGGTTGGGGCAGTCACAGCCTCCCTGGGCAACCTGGGACAGTGTCTCACCACAAAAAAAAATGATATCTAATCTAAATCCCCCCTCCTTCAATTTGTCCCCATTGCCCCTTGTCCTATCACTGACTCCTAAAACAGAGTTCCTCTGCAGCTTCCCTGGA
>NW_008675286.1:0-2683 GCF_000695815.1 Acanthisitta chloris
ATATATATGCTTTCTTTGTTTCTAGTCAATAAAGAAATAATGACTACTCACTGGTTAGATAACAGTGCACTGCAACAGTATAACCAGTTTACGAGTCAGCTCTGTACAGAAGGGATGTCCCACTGAAGGCTAATAATTTTATCTCAAACAGTTCTCCAAACTATTTTCTCTCTTATTATCCAGGTAAGAAATCCCCCCTGTGAAATGTCATCTCCTTCAGCACTTACTTACCTTTTTTCTCCTCTTTTTTTTTTTTTTTTTACTTTCTGCCAACTCTACATTTCCATTTGGAAGATCTTCCTTTCCCATCTAGATTTTGCTGGGAGCTCTAGGTGACTTTCAGACTCATTCACATTCTTCCTACCTACCTGCAGATGACAATTGCAGCTTTCTTCTCTACGTGGTCTTTCCAAAGACCATATCTCTCTCTATATATGTGTGTATATACACACATACACATATATGTATTTTAGCTGACATTATTTTCTTCAACTGGACTATCAATGTGATATTCCTTAAAAGTGTTCTTTGACACCAGATTTCAGTTTAAAATAAGCATGGTCATAACTAATTATCTCTTCTCATTTTCCTTCTCCTCTGTCTCTGTTTCCTTTCTGTTCTTCATTGGAGGCCCTAGTCCCCATAATGTTGTCCAGCTTCACACATAACTAGAGTAAATGGCATAGCAGCAGTGGTCTTTGTTTTGGTAGTTACACATCTGCTAACAGAGGTGAGACTAGCACAGTGTAGAGATGTTCCAGCTGCCTGATACTAGCTACCCTGAGTATCAACACTAGTTGACAACAATAAACCAGAAATCTTGAAGTTATTTTACCCTCCTTCTCACTCTTCATTAAATCCTGGGTTGTTACCATTAACCAGTTAGCTTGTTTAACATTTACTCAGATATTTCTACATTATACTTCGTTCACTTATAGGCCTGAGTGAAAACATGCTCTCAGTGTAGGCAATGTGTATTTGTTTTAGTTTTGCTTTGTTCCTAATTCATTTTATTGCACTGTTTCCTTAAATTCTGCCAAGTATTTGCATACTTCTGCTTATTTTTTTACTGGCTAATAACTAATTTGCTTCTAGGTGTTAGTCAGTGATAGCCAGAGAGCTCAGAAGAGATATAGCTGTGCCAAATAAATAAGATGAAAATTTGGCATCTATATACTTCTTTCCTGTTTCTTGTGATAGTAAAGTAAGACCATGATATTTCTGGACTGACTGGCAGCAATTCAAATAAATAGTTATTGCATATGAAATCTGTCTTTGCTTATAGTAAAACTGAAACAGCTTTCTGTTCATTTTCTTCAACTTAAAGAAATTACATCACATGATTTCCCTTGTGATCACATCTTCAGCTCTCTTTCAGATATTTTCAGCAGGTTACTAGTAGTCACAGTCTAGTACTAAATGTAACAAACTGAAAGATCCCAGGTGTATTTTAATGGTGTGTTATAGACATTAAATACACAATCATTATATTAAGGGTTACGTTTTATTCTTGCTTTATTGTTGTACCCAAAAGTAGGCTGGGGAGAAGAGACATGGGAGCAATAAAATGTTCCAAAAGTTATATTCAGCAATTGAAACATGTGAGTTTCATAGTGGCTTGGTTGGGTTTTTTTCTTTTCCTCATGAATATTTACAGCCCTCAAGGAATGAACACAGGAGTGCCAACATAGCATATGTACATCTATCTTATTCTTTGGTCCAAATAGAATACAGAACCTCAAAGTAGCTTTAAAGAGTCTGTTCTAACAAGGCTTCCAGGTCAGTAATTTTTGTTCCAATGTATTCACACGAATACCCTACAATTTTTCTGTCTGTGAGAACTGCCGAAGTGCTTCAACCCTTGAATTTAGTCACCACTATATTAACCCTAGTTCCCTGTGACATCACTTTTCAGTGTGTTTGCCTTTTATAATGGGCAAGAGAAATCTAATTGGAGAAAAAAGAAGGGTTGTATAACATTGAGGATGCATATAAAATATGACAGATTTACTAAGAATAATTTACTTGCTAAGTGACAGTTTTTACAGTTTAGGATAGGTTATATATACAAAGCACCTCACCTTAAACCTGGAAATAGTTCTAATGAGATCCCTTTCACATTGTGCATTTTATATTACTTTTGATATCCATTGTGTGAAAACAAATGTTTAGCTATTTTTTTCCCTTTGCACTGTTAAGAAATTTGGCTTGGGTGGGTCACACCAGACAAGTTCTCTCCCATGGATCTGACTCCATGTAAAATTTAATAAAGCTATACTTGCAGTTATTAAGTACTGCTGGGTAGGACAAATCAAACTAACAGATGCCTGTTCTGGACAACTGAAGGAAACTAAAATTCTACAGGGCTCATACAGGAATGTGACAATTTTGCCCTACATAAAATTTATGCGGTATATTTATTTCTAATTTGTTGTCTAATCCCTAAAACAATAAATTTACTTTCTCCCTAGAGTTACACTTTCTTTGGGACATCTAATTCCATTGAAACAGGACTGCCATTCAATACGAGTCAAGTAGACTGTTACCTATGGCAAGAAAAGCAACATCACTGCCTTTAGATAAAAATGCAGTCTTGTACCAGTAACTTTATTTCCAAGCTCTGCCTGTACTGATGCCCACAAATCCAGGATCGCTATTGATGAACTTTCATCCCCTCTGAACC
>NW_008675286.1:2693-48561 GCF_000695815.1 Acanthisitta chloris
GTGCTCAGGGCTCTGGGGCTACCTGTGAAGATGGACAATCATGGTGGCAGCCCACCTCCTTCTGCACTGTTGCCTGTCAGGTAGCAACAAGCTTGCTAGTCTTGCAAATAAAATCAGTAATCAATATTTGAAAAGTAAGCAAGCCCTAAAGCTGGAGATTTCTTTCCCAACAAAGCAAGGCGCACAAACAGCTGGTTCTGAGTGGTTAAAGCAGCAGGTACAGAAACAAGCTGCTGTCAGCAGGATTGCTCTAAAGCTGACTTGCCTTTGTCAAAACAGAGGGCTATTCTGCTAGGGGCTGATATGTTTGAGTGTGTTTGTACCTCTTTGTGTCAGTCCTCTTGTTCTCTCAAGTGTGCTATGGATTACCAAAAGTGAGAATTGGTGAATTAATCCCTTATTTGTCTATGATCAAGTCAAAAGAGAGGAAGAAGGTGAGCAGAAAAGGAAGAGAGGCTGGGGTTGGGAAACAGAACTGTGGTTGTTACTCTTGAAAGTGGTAAATCAGAAAACAGTGACAATTCCTTCAGCCTTAAAGGATAGAGAGTTTTAGTCTCCCTCAGTTTGAACAACAGTATTTGAACCTACTGCTCACTTTTCTAAAGGGAATAAATTCCATAATAGAGAAGTGGAGTTCACATCTCACTTTTCTCACTTTCTCACATACTGTGCAAGAGTATTTGGGGGGGAGTCTGTAAAACTACCCTAATAGTGGTGAAGGCCAAACATTTTAGCTCTGCTTTCAGTACTATTCATGGATTTGATTCACATGTCCAAAGTTTTAGCATACCTTGTATTGTAAATGGCAGTTTAATCACAGTACATTATATTGTTTTACAATATTTCCTGCTGGAAACCAGTATTCAACTTTACACCATTCAGAAAAAGAGCTTTCATGCTATTTTGAATTATATTTTGAATCTACAAACACAATCAACATCACTGAGAAAATTTTGTTCTTTATAATAAAATATTATGGAAGGTGACAAAAATTTAGAAAATTTCAAAATTAATGTTTTGTTGCATTGTGAATTATAAAGACCACATTTGTATTTTACATAGAATGTATGCAATAACTGTGGTAATCACAACCTCAGAAAATTTGGAGGAGTGCATTTCTTACAAGCAGAATTATTCTATTCAAGATAAAAACATTCATGTCTTGATTGTTATTAACAATTAATTGATACGGTGTCAGAAAACTGCTTATCAACCTACAAGAAACAGTAGTATATGGGATCTGTTCTGTAAGGTTAATAAGATACAGGAAAACAAACATTTCCTGGGTAATCCTGAAGCATGTAACTATTACAGTATATTTCTCCTGCCTTAATTTCCCGTTGTTATTTTAGTTTGTTTATTAGTGATTTTAGATTAGAAGAGTGTCTATCAGAAGCTTTGGAGGAACTCTTCAGGATTTTAGATTATACAAGATAGTTTTCTCAGCCCTCTAATCCTTTTGGCTATTCTTGATTCTGATAAACAGTACAGATACTTGTCAGTTGACTTAACTGCATAAAAAGGATGTGTTTTATGTGAAAGAAGAAGCTGAAGTAGTGAGAAAGAGGCTAAGCAGGAGAAGAAATAATTAACCAGGCAGATATCAACAGCAGATGGTGATTTCTACTGGGAAATGCATACAAGAATTCAGAGAACAAGTACTGTATTATGAGGCTTTTAAATTCTGATGGCAGCACTAACATCTCTCAGAAAATGCATGTTGAACTGTATCTGAATGTTTCAACAGAGACAGAACAGCTAAATTGAAAACAATGAGCAGTATTTGGATAACTTTGAACTAGTACTCAGCCTGTTCATCATATGCACTGAATGCAAAGACTTACTGGGAGAAGGTGAAGAAATGCTGCAAAATGGTCAAAGTTATAAAAGAAAATTTGAACAGATTTGTACTGCTCAAAATCTAGTGATGGAAACTCAACTCAACTCCAACAATTTAGGGACCAGACCTGAAAACATACTGCATGAACATTACTAGCAACCTGCTGCTCCTCCTTCTATCCCCCATGAGTTTCCAGTCTCTCAGTATCAACAACAGATAGCAAGAGTGGCATAAGTGCTCCTACACCGATTCTAACAGTATACTTCTTTCAAAATGAAGTGAATAACATTTTCAGGATAGGATATGCCAGCTTTGAAAAATAGATCTCACCAGAAAGCTTGTGAAAGTTGACTCTGCAAGAGCCAGCAGTGTGCCCTTGTGGCCAAGAAGGGCAATGTTTTCCTGGTATGCATTAGGAAGAGCATTGCTAGCAGGTCAAGGGAGGTGATCCCGCCCCTCTACTCAGCCCTGGTGACACCACACCTGGTATACAGTGTCTGGTTCTGGAGTCCTCAGTACAAGAGAGACATGGAGCTCCTGGAGCAGGTCCAGTGGAGGGCAACAAAGGGACTGAAGCATCTCTCCTGCAGGGATAGGCTGAGGGAGCTGAGGGAGGCCTGTTCAGCCTTGAAAAGAGATGACTGAGAGGGAGCCTCATTGATGTGTACCTGTATCTGAAGGGAGGGAGTCAAGAGGATAGAACCAGGATCTTCTCAGTGGTGCCAAGCAATAGGACAAGAGGCAACAGGTGGAAACTGATGCACAGGAAGTTTCACATGAATATGAGGAAGAACCTCTTTACTCTGTGGGTGACCATGTTATGGAACAGATTGCCAAGAGAGGTTGTAGAGCCTCCCTGACTGGAGATACTCCAGCACCATCTGGATGCAACCCGCTGCAGTGTGCTCTAGATGGACCCTGACTGAGCTGGGAGGTTGGACCAGATGACACGCTGTGGTCCCTTCCAACCCATTCTGTGATTCTGTGATCCTCGTGCTCTATCCATTCTGAATTGTGACCACTTAAACAAACAAAATATTAATCCTAAACAGAAAATGAAGGTATTAAAAGAGTCATAAAACTAAAAATCCAGATCTGACTTTTAGTTCTTTTTATATGAGAGAACTTCACTTAGTTTTATCAAATAGGAATTTACTTCCAATTCTGTATTCCTGTCTATCTTTTAAAGAGGACATTTATTCTTCCTAAAGTGAGGAATAACTTGTTTTGTTTTCACTGAGGTAATCTTCCATTCCCTGAAAAGTGTAGCGTTTGCAGTTATCTGAGTTCAGCTTTGACTTTAATGTTCTTCCAGGTACAGTAGCTTCACCTTACCTTCTTTGAGGTAGGAGTCATCTCATTGATTGTCTTGAGTAAAAGGAAATGGCTCATGCATCTTTCGTACATTATAACAAATGTCCTTTTGCATTATAATTGAATGGTGATTGTTGTGTTCAATCAATGAGAAAGGTTAAGGGAGCTTCTCTGCCAGCATTTTTAATGGAGAAGTCGATTAAGATTCAGTTTAATCATTCTGGCTGCTTCAGAATTAAAGCAACAAAGACCATCAATGGCACTATAATTACCAGTCTTTCTGTAAGTTTACACTGCTATTTATGCAGCCATAAATTTTGTTATAATGCACAATGTGACCAGGTTAACTTGCTTTGTTTGTAATGCAAAATATTTCCCTTAATTGCATTGTGGATAAGAAATTGTTGTGATGAAGTATATATAATTCAGCCTAATAGAAAAGAGAAAAAGTAAAACCAACCCTTCTGTAAAGTCTGACTGAGGTGAATCAGCCTGATAGCTTGTGTTAAATAGTTTAAAGTCATGGCCTTAACCTTGGAACACTAGAGACATATTTTACTTCATTGAACATGGAGACTAGCATCACTCCCAGGTGAGTAAAAAGGGTCAAATATATTATTCTAATCCCTGTTCCAAACAGAGAAAAGGTCATTATACACTACCTATTGCATGCTGCCAAAGAGTGAAAAATTCACATTGGGGACATGGGTGCAAATCTATTTTAGACATGGCCTTTAAAATGTTACTGAAATGAATGATTATGTGGTTTTGAACAAGGAAAAAAAATCTTGAAATTGATCTCATTTATTAATTAGTTTGAGCTTATAAAGGTCTTACTATAAATAGCTGGAAGACTAGAAGAAATTGCTCATTTCAAATGAGAGTGAGGCTATACTAAAAATTGTTTTCTTGTAATATTATTACCTATAAGTATGATTATCCATTTAATAAATGATTCTGAATAGAAGACGACAGCATATCTTGATTTTCCAGGATTTTTAGATGAGCATGTCCAGCTCTTCCAGTAAATTAGAGACACAGGATACTGCTCTTCTTCCTTTTTTTTCTTTTCTTCAATCTCCTCCTCTCTATAGGTATTTCATTCCAAAGGATCTTTTTTCTCCACAAAGAGGGACAAGCTTTGACCAAACTTCTCACTAACTTAGAAACATGCCTTCTCCATGCAGAAGCACAATCTTCAGAGACCATAGACTCACAGAATGGTTTGAATTGGAAGCGACCTTAAAGACCATCTAGTTCCAACCTTTCTGCCATTGGCAGGGACATCTTCCACTAGACCAGATTGCTCAAAGCTGCATCCAACCTAGCCTTGATGGGTCCATGTAAAATAGAAAAACATTCCTTCTACCTTTATAGGCAGGTAGAGGTTTTGGGGTTATTCCCTGAAAACTCATATTTTACTGAAAGCTCTACTTCCAGAGTGAACTAATTAAATTTTTATTTCCTATTAGCTAGAAAAGCTATTCATAAGGTTGCATGAAGACCAGAAACAGTTAAGTTTGTTCCATGTGGGAATCACTTGGAAGGACCTAGCCTCAAATGTCAGTTTCAGGGAAATGAATTGCAACTCAACTAAAATGAAAAATTCCTTTCCTATGATTAGATAAGATATTGTTGTAATTTTTTCCTATTAACTTTTGTGATTCTTTATTTCCATTAATAACATATTTTATACCTTGTAGTTATGCACCTTAACTAGAGATGGAGAGTATTGTGCCTATAGGTTGTAGCTTGCTCTTGTCCTAGAACAGCTTTTCTTTTCTTTTCAGCAGATCATAAACAAGTAGGATCATCTGACTAACGACAGTTACTGAATGACAATTAAAACAAATTAAAATATCATATCACACAAAAATTATTCAGTGCACAACTCCTGAGCTTGGTCTTTTGCTGCATAATTTAGTCTTCTTGGAAAGCTGAGCTTGAAGGTATAATCAAAGATATTGCAATAGACAAATCTGGACCTCCTACTGGCTATAAAACTACATGCACACATGGTAGCAAGATATGGTTCTTTAAAGTATTTATGTATCAAGCCAGCTCTTTCAGTAGCAGGAAATTATGAAAACCACTAAAGAAGACAATTTAAAAATGTAACTCCTTAAATCTGTCTCAAAAGAGGTAAAGACAAACATGTAAATCAGCTGTTTATGAAACATTCATGTTTGAATTTAAAAGGCATATCAATATACAGTGAGCATCACTGATACTCAAGTCAGCAGCTTAATCCTCTAAAGAAAACAAAACTCATACAGTGTGTAGGCAGCCTGGCATAGTTCCTTCAGATTTTATACATGTGAATTAGGGTGCGGAGGCTATACTTAATTTAAAAATAAGATTGACTAATCTATTTGAGTGCTTACTGCCTTGTAAGCAGAGAAAAGAGTAGTGTGCCAGAATGGAAATCATATGGGCCGGGAATTCCCCTTCTGTTGACCACAGAAGGTATAGGCATAATCCATCAAGAACAGAATGCATGCCATACTTTGTTCATTAGCATTTAAAGAGGCTGTTTGGCATCAGACGGCAAATACAATTCTTGCAAGAACTTGGCAGCGGACTGTTTGTCAGTTAATGACAATCCACAGCTTTTTCAAGGAAATACTAAATGTTCCCAGGGCTATTTCTGAATTCTTTTCAGCATTAAGCTTGAAGTGGGGCTAACACATTTGTATAGCAGTGACCAACTTCCAAGAAAAAACATCACTTCTGAACCTGAAATCGAAACAGATTTGTTGGCAACACATCAACAAATTGTGATGGGATTACAGGACATGTAATATCACATATCTTATCCTTACATTGAGACATTTCCTAAAATACACCAGTGTGTTTAGCATCTCCATAGGCTATACTCTGGAAAATGATGGATGCTATTTAGGACTCGGATATCAACACAAGCAGTGTGATAAGATACAAAGAGAAATATTTTAAAAAAAAAGAAGAAAAAAAACCCCAAAGCTTTGTAGCATTAAGTTAATTATCAATGGGGTGAGAGGGAGTGTTGTTAATTGCTCCATCTATCTTTTCTTTTTTTGTGTGTCATAGTCGAGAACAAATTGCTAAGCCCAGATGTAGGTCTGATGCACAGCTGTGATGCTACAAGTTAGACTGTTTTCTAAGTGCTGCAGATTTTATTCTGTCCTTCTATTGTAAAGGCAGGAACTATCTGCCATTTCAGGAGAACAATTTTTAATTTTAACTTTCTATATCACCAAGCTTCAAGTTATTTCTTCCTTTCTTTCTTTTTCTTTCTTTTTTTTTTTTTTTCCTTTTTAGTATCCAGACAGATTTATATGACTTCATTTTGTATTTGGCTTGCGGGCTGAAGGCCAATGTGGTGGTTTTGGATGGGATAGAGATTTTCTTCATTAGCTGGTATGGTAGTACCTAGTAGGGGGCTATGTTTTGTATTTGCACTGGAAAGTGTTGATAACACGGAGATTCTTTAACTTTGCTGAGCAGTGCTTACACAGAGTCAAGGGCTTTTCTGCCTCACACCTAATCCCACCAGCAAGGAGGCTGGGGCTGCACAAGCAGTTGGAAGGGGACACAGCCAGGACAGCTGACCTCAGCTGACCAAGGGGATATTCCATATCATATGGTGTTACAGAATGATAGAATCATTAAGGTTAGAGCAGACCTTTAAGATCATCAAGTCCAACTGTCATGGTCAGCATATAAAACTGATAGAAGGTGGGATGTTCAGAGTGATGGCATTTGTCTTCCCAAGTCACTGTCATGCATGATGGAGTCCTGCTTTCCTGGAGATGGCTGAACACCTGCCTGCCCATGGGAAGTGGTGAATGAATTCTTTGTTTTCCTTTGCTTGTGTGCACAGCTTTTATTTTAGCTATTAAATTGTCCATATCTCAATCCATGAGCTGTCTCACCCTTACTCTTCTGCTTCTCTACCCCATCCTGCATGGGGAGAGTGAGTGAGTAGGTCTGTGGGGCTGAGTTGTTGGCTGGGATTAAACAATGACAACCAATTACTGGTAATATGGAGCTTGAGGAAGCTGGAAGAACATTCTTTGCTGGGATGAGGCTACCAGCTGATGTGTTTCCTCTTGATCAATCTGAAAATCTAATGCAACCTGAACAGGGAAAAGTTAAGTGCATAGGGGACCTAGAAGGAGATGCTTTGTGCAAAGGATCACTGTTTCTAAGGCAAGGGATCACCCTGTATTCTTCAAGGTGACTTCTGAATATTCTCAATTGAAGAGACTTATTAAGCAATAAAGTAAGAAAGAAGACTGACAGAGTAGTTCTTATTAAGCTTGAATTGCAAGTTTCACTGCTAAAGGTGCATATAGATTTTAAACTGAAATTGTACTGCTCTCAGCCTTGAAGATACCTCTGATGGAAACTTTTCAGGGAGGCTATCAATAAATTATATTTACATACATTTGAAGATGCTTTCACATTGAAGGAGTCTTGGAAAAAAGTCTAAGGGTAAATGAGGTCTACCTCCAGCATCAGTAAACTTTTCTCTCACAAGCTTAATTTACCATAGAAATAAGTTAGTAACTGCACAGCTGAATCCTATAACCCATGAAGTTCATTGCTGAAAAGGGATGATAGTAGATCTTTCCCAACCTAAATGATTTTATAATTCTATGATTTTTTACAGTGTAAATATGGTTTCTTTCAGAAAGAATGTTGACAGTGAGAAATGAAAATGTGATTATGAAAGATACTAGTATAACCTTGGTAGCTGACCTGCTTCATGCAGAGAATAGTAGAAAAGTCAAGGTAGTATTTTTATATGTTGAGAGCTGGAATAAAACTGACTAAGGATCACTAAGATATACACCAACATTCAGATTTCTGGCATACCATAAATTAGACTCCTATTTTTTGCTGATGGTATTAATTGTGTTAGTCATGTTTAGCTTACACATGCTGCAATCACACATTAGTCTGCTATAAGAGAGGTATCCTATAGAGAGCCTCATTGCAACAGCTGTAGGATAGGATGCTCCAACTGAGAAGTCAGAATCCCCATCAGCTCACAAGGTGAGACAACTGTGCTACTACTGCATGGAAAACCATGTCAGTGCAGCAAAAAGCAGAAAGGAAGTCATATTGGAAAAACTCCGAAGTATGGGTCACTCAGGTAGTGCTGAGTCCTAAGAACTTGAATGAAGGTTAACCAGGATAGGCTTTGTTCCTGGTTCTGCTACAGACTTCCTGTGCTATCTTGATAAGCTTGCAGTATTCCTGTTAATTTGCAGATATAGCAGGTGTTCCCTTCTTCACACATATATAGAAAATAAAGATTTTAAAGACTGAGAGACACATAGAATTTACAATACTGCAGAACATGGATATTCATAAAATATAAACTAAAATGTGTCATCATGTACAATGCATAAATCAGAACCAAATAAAAAGATTAGTGATAAAGCACACAAATCCATCCAAACAGAATGGGTGGAATTTAGCTAGGTGAACCTTAAATCTCTGACCTAGTACTAGCCTTTCTTTATAATAAATGGAGGGCTATAGTCACTTTTAGAGCACAATTCATCTAACCAAATACAGTCTCCTCTGGAATAAGATGTTCTGCTCTATTGCTCTCCACTGACTATAAAGAGCCTACAATCATTCGCTCACCTCTAGACATCCACACTTAGATGGATCCAGTCCTCAGACTGTAAGACAACATGGAGCACCATTCACATGCAAGAGTTGCCTTTCTGCAGCACTTTGGTACTGCAGTGTGTTTTGTAAGTGACCTTGGTGAATTCTGTGAGATTGGATAAGGCCTCAGTCTTGAGCAGCACTTTAAACTCTGGTTGAATTTGAGGATCAAAAGGGAAGAGCTTGGGAGAGACATAAATCCTTAATATGTTTGCTAATAGAAAAAACAACACAAATAAGTTGTATTATTATGGAATTCATAAAGTTCTAAATGTCTGTATAGATCCTTTTTGGCCCCTGCCATTCACAATAAAATCATTATTTCATGTTAATAAGAGTCTGATCTTGCACACATCAAGGCAAGAAAGAGTAGAATATATTATGCAGAATGATTGGCAATCATAGGCTGAGGTAGACTGATCATCCAATTAAATCATAGAATATTAAAAAGGTCAAAGTAATATAGAGCTAGTCTAATTAATAGACAATGAAATAAAATTCCGATTCTCACACTCTTGAATATAAGTCCAGTCCTGAAAACAAAGTACCTACTTTATTTATGGAAATAGTTCATTTGACTTCAGGGTACTTCATAAAGACTTGTGGATCCTTGCTTATGGATTCCATTGCAGGATCACTGCCTAAGACTGGTTCTTCTATCCTGTTCAGGTAGTTTTACTAGAATACTTTTTTTTTCATTCCTTATCTGCATCTTACAAGGAGGTTCATATAATCCTTTTTGTCTTCAGGAAAAGTAGATAAAGATTCAACCCTTTAAAACTTCATTAATATGTTGTCCTAATGATATCAAAGGTATAGTATAATTCAAACGTCAGTTCTATGTCTGTCTTCTGTGGTTTATGTGGATTTCTATTAATATTTAATTTGGTTCATTACCTTATTTATTGTGTGTTGGTTAAAGGAATTCGAAGATGGAGGTGCTGTGTTAACATAAAAGTCTCCTCACACTGAAGCAGGAACCAAATATGATGCATGCACAATAATGCTGGGACTTTGTTTATAATAAACATTTTAAATGACTGACTTTTTCTCATAAATACTCTAAGTAGGATGATCTATGAGATTTCTAATTTATTCTTGTTTAAAATTTAACCATGCTTTTTTAAAGCATATCAATTTTGTTAATACCATGTAATTAAAACATGTCAGTGCACAGCAAGTTTTAGTCTAAATTAATGACTATGAGAATTATTTTAATTAAATAACCAATTATAGAAAAATCGCAAGCATGAGAGCTGACATTTAAATGAATTTCATTTAAATTGCTTCTTAACATTGTCCCATCTAGGACACTAATGCAAAATGAACTATTGTATCAACATAGATTATCACTATTTTTGTATGCGCATAATGTATTCATATTCAATCACTGGAACAGACCTGAATATTCTGTATTGATCTGAAATGTCTGTGAACAAAATACGACAGAATAAGCTGAAGTACAAACAAAAATCCCTTGTAGTACTGTGACACAGTACAGCTGCATTTCTCTTGTTTGCACATTTTCCTGTTTCAGTTCTTCGTTCACTTATTAATTTCATTTCCATTTGATGCAGGGTGAACTTCTAAAACTGGTGAGTGTTCAAGTGACTTTTTAAATTCTGGTTCTCTGGTAAATACGTGAAAAATCATGATGCTGCTGACTATTGAGTTTTCATTTTGGATTTAAGGAAGATCTGTTAGAAACATTTGCTGGAATATATTTTGCTCACTTTTGACTGGAAAGAATAGTCTACACAGTTAACTAAATTACTCTTCTGCACTGCACAAATTGTTACTGCATTTGTCTAACAATCACATTCAGTTTAATCAGATGCATAGTGTAAACTGTGCCAGGAAACACCTGAAGCTATATTCAAAAGTGAGTAACAGTGTAATACATTCCAAAATTGTTCTTCTCTACTGTAGCTTTAAAGATGTCACAGGAAGAGGGGGGAAAACAGAATCCTGCATTTTTGTTCATTGATTAACCAGTAATGTTATGTATAAATAATGTATCTGACAGTATGGCAGCCCACTTGGGACATTGTGCCATTTACTACAAAATAGGATGCAACATGCAACTGAGCAGCAAGAACAAATTAAACATCTTTGCTTAGTAACTTCAGCATTTTTATTAGGTGATAAACATCACAGTGAGAAGAAAAGCAGATGTAGATATTTCAACAATATTAGCCTTAATCTAAAGCTACGGAGAGACACAAAACAATGTTTATACATTCCTGAAAAATGCTTAACCCATGTACAAAAATGTATTGTCCTGATCTCTTTAGGTTTTGTGGGACTCCTGTGGAACCAGTTGATATAGCCATGGTGTAAACCCAGGATTTGTTCCAGAATACTGCAACCAAATTCACTGTATAACTTTCTCTCGTTAACCTGCAACACAAAGATAACACTGCAGAATGTACCAGAGAATTTGCAATGTCTGTTTTAAAAATATTGCCCTTGTGAAGTGCTGGTGTTCTAAGCCAAATTACATTATTATATTTGAATTTGTTATTATTATTTTGTAAAGGATTAAAAATATATTACACCTAGTTAAGGATGATTTCTTAATTAGATATTTATATCCATGTTCATAAATTATTATTATCCATAAAATAAATATTTTCCCCAAGCAAGTATAAAAAAACCCAAACAAAAACCCACAAACAAAAAATGCCCCACTTTATCAAAGTAAAAATGTTAAACAGCAGTTTTACATAGTTATCACTAATAGCAATGGTATTTGTATTCTCAAATTAATCCAGAAGAGTTAGGTACCCAAACCTTAATAAAAATCAGTATGAGGTGTCAGTCCTTTCCCTGCTGTGGAATTTCCAATCACTGCATTAAATATTGCTAAATGGGAAAAGTTAGTATTATTCAACATGATTCAATACCCTACACCTTGAATTTGTAACTGTTATCACTAAATCACATGATCACTAAATCAAAGTGTCTATGTATTGAGCTAAATACCCAATTTAGACTCTCTACTCATTGTCCTTTTTACATACTGCAAAAGCTACAGCAGTTTATTTCACATCTACACAATAATTACTCTAATATCTCCTCATACTTAATAGTTACAATGGTTAATGTTTATACCTGAGGTAATTCCCATTGCACAGTGAAGAGGATTATCCACTTGATTAAAAATAAATCTTTTTACCCCTCACTGCATTCTGTACTTCCCTGAGGAAGCTGACCATAATTTCTCTCTTGGTGTCCCTCATTCTACAAGTGATGAGCCCATTTTGCATGGCCAATACTGTATATAACATTGGGCTTATATAGGACAGTAATTCAATCAGGGTATTTTTCCATCCCAGCTCCATCTGGAAAGAAATTCCTGTTACTCAGTTGTTGCTACTAAAACCTGAATATTTCCCAATGTAGCACCTCATGAGATGCTACAGTTGTTTTTATCTCAGAACATGGAACAAGATCAGCTGGAATGGTAGTAACTGTAGTAGATTTAAATGGAAAATGGTTGCTGGCAATCTACTGTCCAGTCTCAGGTATGGAGAAATTTGAAACAGGAAAGACTAAAAGGCAGGGACTGAAGAGCCAAAGGGTAGGGTTTATCTTTTTGATTTAGGCATTCAAAGGATATTGACACTTGAACTGGGATTTGCAATGACTAGCTTGCCCAGCCATCTAAAACCTATGCTAAGTGCCTCTGTGAATCCTGATCCTAAAACCACAGAGGTGCCTAAGCGGGTTAGGAAAGTCATTTATCTGCAAGCAAGCTCTTAATTGTGACTCATCAGCTCCTAATTGTCTCACCAGCCCTGTAAAATTCCAAACGTTTTGTTGTACCTAGATGCGTATACTTGCTTTTCCTATTTTGCTGGTTTGCGAATGCTAGACCATGGGAAATGGACATATGCTTAAGGTGACTCAAAGGAAAGGCAGCTTCACTCTCAAATGATAGGTTCCCTGTGAGTCATATGTGCCTGCTTCAGAAACAATTGTATGCTTTGACTTTGATTTGTAACTCTCTTTTTTTTTTTTTTTTTTTTATTACCAGACCCAACAGCTCTGGGGGAGTAAACTGGATGCCAGTCAATCTCATATGTCATCAGCAAAGCTATTGTATCTCCAAGTTTCCCTCTGGAATGCCAAATGCCTCCCTTATTTGTACCTTCACAACCCCCCTGGAGACAAGGTGTCTACTCAATTGTAACAATTTGGCCTCAGAAAACTTTATTCTTGACAGTGACTTTCAGATCCCAGTACAAGGTTTTCACTGCTGGCAGTCAAAAAGAAAAGCATTTTTATGCTTAGTCTGAGTAAAGCTAATGTAAATTCACAGAGATAAAGCAAATATAGAACTCTACCATGCATTTTTGTAATACTTCATTTCAGAACCAGTTTCCTTCTCATCAACAAAAGCAGCTCTACAAATCAGATCAGGGTGATCATTTGCCATGTCGAGATTTGTAAATCTCTGAAGGTAGGAAGGCTCTGCAGAGGGATCTGGACAGGCTAGCTAGATAGGTGGGCTGAGACCAACAGTGAGGTTCAACAAGGCCAAGTGCTGCATCCTGCACTTGGGTCACAACAATCTCATGCAGCACTACAGGCTGGAGGAAGAGAGGCTGAAAAGCTGCCCAGCAAAAAAAGGAAGGACCTGGGGATCAACAGACGGCTGGACATGAGCCAGCAGAGTGCCCAGGTGACCAAGAAGGCCAATAACATCCTGGCCTGTATCAGAAATACACCTGGGAAGTGATACCTCCTGTATTCGGTACTGATGAGGCTGCATCTTGAGTACTGTGTCCAGTTCTGGGCCCCTCACTTTTAGAAAGACATTGAGGTACTGGAGCAAGTCCAGAGAAGAGCAATGGACCTGGTGAAGGATCTGGAGGGTGAGTCCTATGAGAAGCCACTGAGGGAGCTGGGGGTATTTAGCCTGGAGAAAAGGAGGCTCAGAAGTGACCTTATCACTCTCTACAACGACCTGAAAGGAGGTATTTCTTCTCCCAGGCAGCTAGCGACAGGACGAGAGGAAATGTCCTCAAGCTGTTCCAGGGTGGCCTCAGGCTGGACATCAGGAGGAATTTCTTCATGGAAAGGGTTATTAAACGTTGAACTGGACTGAACAGAAAGGTAATGGAGTCACCATCCCTGGAGGTGTTCAAGAAACAACTGAACGTGGCATTTAGTGCCATAGTCTAGTTAAGAAGGTGGTGGTCAGTCAAAGGTTGGACTTGATGATCTCAGAAGTCTTTTGACTAAAGACTAAATGATTCTGTGATCCTTTATTTCTGTGACTTAGAAGAGATTTAAGTAAACTTTCTAAAGAATTTAGTAAACTTTCTAAGGAGTCTGAAGAAAGCTATGGAATGTGCTTCTGTATATGCACCCGGGAAATTATCTTTGCCCACTGAAAGAAAAAATGCAAGCATAATGACAGATGAGAAAACATTCATAATGCTCTATTCTAAGTAGGCAATTAGAGTAACAAATCAGAGCATATTTACTCTTGAATAAAGATTACCTCCTCAGTTTTATTGCCCAGCTCTTCCACAAGTCCATACACAAAGCAGCAATAGATTATATGTAAAAGTTTGAGAGAAAACACCAGCAGCACAAACTTCTGCATGGGATTCTTCTGACTAACAGTTTAGACCACATTGAACAGAATTTCTTGCACATATGCAATTTTGCCAGGGGCACTTACTCCAATAAAGAGTGATTTTATAATCACACTCTGTGATTATAAAAGGGCAAGCCTGATAACCTTGATAGGCTCTAAAGGATGCCCCAACTAAACGGTGAGCACCAGTGTTCAGATCCATCTTACGGAGAGTGAAGAGTGATATGGACAGTTTTACAGCAATGTTTGAACTGTATTTGAGTTTGTGAGGGGAAGGAAAATCATGCCATCTCCTGGTTTATATGCTCTTCAGTCACCTACATGTTCATTACTAATACACTCACATCTCAACTGTTGTAACTGATTACTGTCCAGATTACTACAAACAGACTTTCAGTTAACCATTCAGGGAATAATTTCATAATTTCTGAATGACCTGCAGAATAGATTTCAGTAAGGATACCCAAAATTAATAGAGAGAACTGACATGATAACAGAATAGAGGATCCTTTTGACGTTCTTCCTTAGAAAAGGACGCTGTGTTTCAGAACTGAATTTGTCTACATTTCGGTGTCTGATACTGGATCTTTCTTCTGACTCTCTATTCTGTCCTTTCCTGCTGTATTAATAATCTCCTTTACTTGCACAAGCCTTCTCTACAGATGAGGTAGGTACATGCTCATTACAGCCATATTGAGTATTACTCTCCTAGGAAAATGAAACAACTTGAGCTCCATAAGTTTACCACTCTTCAACTTAATCGATTTTGTAGTTCCCTCCAGATCTTCTCTCAGATTTCTGGTGCAACTGCAAAGTGTGGCAGAACTAGGCACAGTATCCCTCTATTACAGTTTTTTCTAATGAAGGTAAGATTCATACTTCCTTCTCAGCACACTACTGCTGAAATGTTGGGGGATTGCATGCTCAGATGAAGCACATGATAGCCTGTCTCTCAGCTGGAAGTTACTGCCTTCTGTTCCTCAAACACAGCTGTTCATCGAGCACATTATCCTGTTTTGCATCTGGAGTAAAGTAAGGCTGCCGGTTACTGTCTTCTGACCCAGGCATAACACATGAATTGTTCCAACAAAGTCAAGGAAACTATATGTGTACTCTCCAGATTAGCTCTCAGATAAACTACCACAATGGAAGGCAGC
Source organism: Acanthisitta chloris (assembly GCF_000695815.1). Taxonomy (NCBI): domain Eukaryota; kingdom Metazoa; phylum Chordata; class Aves; order Passeriformes; family Acanthisittidae; genus Acanthisitta; species Acanthisitta chloris. The sequence goes on from NW_008675286.1 coordinate 18,283, forward strand.
AATTCATGGAGCCAAACAATAACTCAGGTTGAAAGGGACCCATAAGGATCATTGAGTCCAACTCCCTGTTCCTTGCAGAACTACCTGAAATTAAATCATATAAGACCATTGTCCAGACAGTCCTTGAACTCTGACTGCGTTGATGCCATGAGCTCTTCCCTGGGGAACCTGTTAAAGTGACTCACTACCCTCTCAGTGAAGAACTTCTTTGTGAACTTCCCTTGATACAGCTTCATTCTATTTCCTCGTGTTCTTTTGCTGATCACCAGAGAGAGGAGCAACTCTCCCCCTGCTGCCTCCCTTGAGGAATCTCTAGGCTGCCATGAGATCACCTCTCAGCCTACTTTTCCCCAAGCTGAACATGCTAAGTGACCTCAGCCACTTCTCATAAGTCTTGCCCTCAAGGCCTTTCACCACCTTGGTCAACCTCCTCTGGACACACTCTAATAGCCTGATTTTTCTTGCCCTTTTTACATTGAGGCACCCCAAAGCTGCACACAGAACTTGAGGTGAGGCCTACCAGTGCAGCATAGAATGGGACAATCCCCTCCCTCAACTGGCTGACAATGCTGTGACTGATGCTCCCCAGGGCACAGTTGACTCTACTGATGTCAGACCTACTGTTTACTCCTATTCAACTTGCCATCAATCCAAACCCTCAGATTGCTTTCAGTGGGGCTGCTCTGTAGTCTCTCATCCTCCAGTCTATACATATAAACAGAATGTGTCACCATCCCAGGTGCAGAAACCAGCACTTTCTCTTGTTAAATTTCATGCAGAAATAGGTTGGGTTTACTCTCTAATCCCACAATACTTTTTCAGCCACAGGACACAGTTTGTTTTCATTAAAGTGTGAGCTTTCTGCTCTATTTCTAGATGGCATAAGATTGCATTTGACTCTACTAAGCAGAGTTTTCTCTGTATGAAATTATTAACATGCTGAACAACTTTTGGGAGAGTGCTTATGTTATTGCTGTCACTGGTATAGTCTATAGGAAAAGCATATGGCAGTAGTCTGGGGCTGTCTAAATGTAGAAGAAAACATATACAGTCTTTATTGCTCCCATCTCAGGTAGTGGCAAATTATTTATTACTATTTTATTGTTTAATCGTACTTTTGTTCCAAGGAATAATGATCCTGGCAAGAAAAGTTTAAATAGAGAGACGGACTCTGATCTACTTATTTTTTCACCCTAAACGAGGGTGCAACTTGAATGTGTATTTTGGTCTTAATTTGGTCTTTGATAGAAAATAGAAAAGAAAGAGATTTCAGGAATACTGTATGCTATAAAAGGACATTATTTAGGCTATTCCTGTAGCCTAAATTCATTCTATATAACTTGATACCTAACATACAGACAAAGAGAAGTCATTTTTAGGTGGAAATTCCACCTTTAGTTTGGCTGAACCCTTGTACATTCAGAAGCAGAAGAGGAATGCTCTTAGAATTTCTTCTGCTGGTTGAACTGAAGAAATAATAGCAGTTGGCAAAGAAGCAGCAGAAGTAACAGAAAAAGTAAGCAGCAAACAAAAAGCATTAAGAAGAAAGTGAGGTTGTTATGCTTTCCACATTTGGAAAGCTTTGGAGCAGGCAATTATGGAGACAGCAAAGAGGGTTTCAACTTCCAGTCTTTCATTGAACTAAAAAGGAGGTTTTGAATGGAAAATGGGTAGGCAAGAAGTTAGTCTTATTTTAGGTGTCCATCTGCTGGCAAGGCCAAAATGAGAACAGCCCATATAAGAATCATGATGAAGAATCATGATGAAAAATCATGATGAAGTATCATCCCAATAATGGTCGATCACCTTATTTAGTCACAAAAATAAATAAAGCACACACACAAACACATGCAAACAAACAAGCAAAAAAAAAAAAAAAGCAAAAAACTTGTTGGAATCCAGTGCCAAAAACTGAAACCCAAAGCCTTGGGTCATAGGAGAATCAGCAGATACACTGTGAAACAGCTTTCCTATCTACTTGCTTGCCCTGCACAGCTTCTGAGCACTCTGTTGATTGTTTCTATTGCCATAGTGAAAAATTTAAAATTATTTAAAAGCAAATTGAAATCTTTTGCAGTTATGTAAAGCTATGTACAGTTATGCTCCTGCAAGGAGCAAGGAGTTGAACTTGATGATCCTTATGGGTCCCTTCCAACTTGAAATATTCCATGACCCTATGATTCTATGAATTGTCCTCTTAATTATGTCTATCTTTTTCCATTTAAACTACTGAAAGCCTAAAGTTAGGTATGCAGACTCACATAGGATGAAGTCAGGCTGACATGCTTACACTTCTAAAGTTTTCCCAAGTTGTTGCTAAAATCCATTTTCATGTACTCTTTTTAATGCCTGATTTTAAACAAAAAATGGATCCTTGAAAACAATTTTTATTAATAATCCTATAATAATACAGTATGCTTGAGATAATGTAGTCATGGACAACAATAAACAAAGTGCCCACAATTTCCACAAGAAGTGATTAACTTCCCCTAACAATGATTTTTTGACAATCAAGATACTTGCTATGGATGCAGAAAAATAGGGCAGGGTTGCCAGCTCTTCCCATTGGTAATAAACTATTCCATAAACATTTGCTCTGTTTCCTTCTTAGGAAAATTACCTTTACTGCTTGGATAGATTTTCCAATATATAGGTCAATCTGTCCTAACCTTTTCTGAAGGAAAATGAGAAATGTTCCCTATGAACAAGATAAGACATACTGTATCTAATGGCAGTGTTTGCAAACACCAAATAGCAGCAGACTCAAGAACTGCAATATAAAGCTATCAATTAATTTTGTTGTAACTGTATGCACCTGTGAACAACTGCTTAATTAAAGAGGCAAACAGAAATCTCTCACAATAATGCTTCAAATTACTTGCATTTATGTGACTCAATTAGTTGGAGTGGATAAATACAATTGGAAAGCTGCCATGTGGACTTCTGGAAATAAAGAAAAGATAGAACTGAAGAGATACAAAACCAAATGGGAGGACTCAGGCAGATAAATTCAGATAATTCTCAGAGGTTCATAGGCCTATACAAACAGAGAAGATGAAAGAAAAAGATTTTGTGTAAATATATATAAAAGCCTCATTTACTGCTACAGAGATCTGCTTTCACAGACGGCAACATCAAGGGGGTTGTTTGCTTTGGTCAGCATATGCACAGGACACATATTTGCTTTAATTTTGCCATCAAATGTATTCATGTAATTCCCATACCCTTTAGGGAGTGGCAGAGGTGTTACTGCTACTGTAGACATGCTAGAGTGTCTTGCCTACCTTCTAAATGTTTATCCAGAAAGACAGAGGTCTTACACAGTCTCTGACCTGTCTGCCTGCCTAAATGCCTCAGATACCTTGCAAGTGTTTGGATCAGGAGCACATTTCTGAAAAAAATCTTCCACTGCTCCCCTTTTCTAAGCTGTAGTTCCCATCACAAAGTAGTTCAAAAGCAGGTGACTGGGTTTTGGGAGTTCTAAATTAAAATGCTCTCCACATGAGCCCACCCACTTCAACCTCTGGAACCAGACCAGCGATAGACCTAACTGAAACACTGTGAGATGCGTGTGGTGTGGACACTCTGTCTTGAGGACTGCAAGAGTGCTCCTCTTGGTTTTCATGACTTCCTGATGCAGGTATAGCCTAAGGCATTCAAAACTACACCAGACACATAAGGCACTTGAATTCCTGCTTCATGTTCATGTGCCTGATTGAGAATAGGATTTAACCTCGTATGCAAGCCCATTGCTGAAAATGCCTTTTCTCATCTTCACATGCAGTTCAGTGTTGCTCAGTAGCATTTCAGGAAAGTCTGCTGCTGACAGGCCCTGCCTGCAATGGGGCGTTTTATTAACACTGAATGATCGACACTGGGGGACAGTTAAATAAATCAGACTTTCCCTTAGAATGTTCATCTAGAAATGGCAAAGGGAATACAAGGCAGGATAGATTTCACTTTAAAATACTGCCAAGTGTAGGGTTCAAAATCTATTTTAGATATTGCTTGTTAACTCTGTCTTCTGAACACTATGCCTTTTATTTTTATTTTTTTAAATAATTTAGGAAAATACATATTTTTTTTCTGATGTCACAGTCCCAGGCTTTCTGCTCCTTAAAGAGTGGCCAAATACACCTGACTTGGTATTTGGGTCGATGATTTTTACATGTACATAGTAATTGAGCAGTGGGATATACTTCCAGGTAGAGCATGGAGAAAATGCCCAGAGCAGAGGAGAGAGCAAGACCTGCTGAAAAGGCAAAATTATCATTTTCTGTGGAAAAACAAACAAATAAAATATCTAAGAAATTGAGCCAGCTACCATTTTAGACTTATGTTCAACAAGGGCATCGGTCAGGGTTTTTGTTCTCTCTCTCTGGAATATTTACTAGCATATTGGTTTAGAGCAGACAGGCTTTTAATATTCAAATACATACAAAAGTTTCTCTCTTATTATTTTTTAAGTCAACACTGAAAAGAATGTTATTAAGAAACAATTATCCACGGGTTTTAAAAGAATATCTGTCCATTAGAGACAGAAGGGCTACCAAAATATTTTGGAAATTTCATTACATTATTTTCACTCTTCTAGTATATTAAAAATAATATGCATTCAGTTTTCTTCACTTTCTTTCCTTCTTTACTTCTGATTTCTCTTACTTTTTCTATTTATCATTGTTTGTAAGTGTAACCTGAAAAATCTCAATTTTCCTCATAATAATTGCTTGGGTTTTTACTTTGACTCTATGTTTTCCATTTAAAGCAAGTTTGCACAGCTCATTCTGCTGTTATTTCCCTTCCCCAAAATATAAATTATGCAGGTAAAGGCACAGAACATGAATAGATTTGTTAGCCAACCCAGTCTGGCTGGGAAAATCTACCTGTGACCTATAGGACAAAACTCCTCACACTTCTAATTGAAGTCAACTACCCAGCTGACAGGCAAATATGCTTTTGAGGGCTCTTTTGCTGCTGTGATGATAGCATCTTGAGGTTGTTCCCAGATGGAGGGGAGGGAGGTAGAAGTGAGAGTCAGAGAGTGTGACAGTCGCTCATCTATCTTGGAAACACTGAGGACCTTGGAAATATGAATTAAATTAGGCTGTGCTTTCATGAACACTTTAATTTAACCTAAGTATGAAATGCTGCTAAAGGAGATGATCCCTCCATCCTCCTCTCTCTCTGTCTGTTCCCACCTTTTCCCTTGTGCCAGCACATGAGATCTTATGTCTACCTTCTAAGCCAGATCTGGGAACTGGTCCAACACTCAGCCTCCCAAATACTAAAACTTTTTAGTCGGATCCATTCCCTTTACATGATTGCTAATGGAGGGTAGGGGAGTGGAATATGCAGTCAGAGGAAGAATTGAGGGAATTCACACTTTCAATAGTAGTTTGGGCTTAAATCAGTCCAAAGCCATTGTAAGTCACAGTCTGAGTCAGTCACAGGGTTGCAAGTGCAGCCCTGAGCCAACAGGACTGAGAGCCAGCACTACACTACATAGATAGCAAAGATGTAGTCCTAGGATAATATGGAGAAAGTTTCTACTTTTAGCACTTGCTGCAGTTCTTTTAAGGCTAATCAAACTGATGTAAACTGCATTGCAATCTCAAAGATGAAATGTGATAGCACTGAGCTTTTTAAAACAAGGAAGAACAACAAGCTTATTTTAAATGATTAAGATTAGAAAAATCCCATGGCTTGCTTTCTTCTCTTCTTTTTTTTTTTCTTTTGGGTGCAAGGGACTCAGGCATCATAGTTATTAAATGAACTGAAGGGGCTTCTGCCCAAGCTTATTTTGATCATTATTGATTCAATCAAAAGAGAATCTAAATATAAAGGAAAAGTACTTTGTCCAAAAAAAAAAGATGGGTATACAGTTTCCTAGCTACTTATGAGTGGTAGATGATTGTTTTTTCTTCTCCGTGCTAGATATGTATGTATTATCAATAACAAACCAAGTGGAGCCCTCAGGTCAAAAATCTTGGCACCTTTGAAAGCTCCTCCCTGCTTTCCAGCACAGCAGGTATTACCTTCAGTTGTCTCCTGGTCAATGTAGCTGTGAAGATAGAATTCACATGCTATTTGTACAACTGGTATCCAAAGAGATGAGATGCACAAGGCTGCGCAGTCTTAACACAGTAACTCAACAGCAGCCCATAACATGTCACTGCACACAGTGCAGGGTGCAGGGCTACAAGTGCAGAGTTCATAAATATAGTTGAACTGTAGGACTGTGACCCTGTGTGACATCTGCTGTGCACTCCTGAGTGAACTCTGAAATGATACTATATTACATTCTTTCTTGCCTTCCAATATGTCCTCAGCCTAATTTCAGTGACTGAGCAGCTGTAGGAATACTGATGAGTGCAATGAGGAATGTGTCTTTAAGGTGAAGACTATGCTCGGTTCAGAAAAGTTAATAGCCTCTTTCTTTCTTTCTTTCTTTCTTTCTTTCTTTCTTTCTTTCTTTCTTTCTTTCTTTCTTTCTTTCTTTCTTTCTTTCTTTCTTTCTTTCTTTCTTTCTTTCTTTCTTTCTTTCTTTCTTTCTTTCTTTCTTTCTTTCTTTCTTTCTTTCTTTCTTTCTTTCTTTCTTTCTTTCTTTCTTTCTTTCTTTCTTTCTTTCTTTCTTTCTTTCTTTCTTTCTTTCTTTCTTTCTTTCTTTCTTTCTTTCTTTCTTTCTTTCTTTCTTTCTTTCTTTCTTTCTTTCTTTCTTTCTTTCTTTCTTTCTTTCTTTCTTTCTTTCTTTCTTTCTTTAGATATGATGTCACCAAGGACTTATGACAAGCTGAAAGCAGAAGGAAATGCACATACATAGAATGAAATCCTTTTGACCAAATACAGGCACATGTCATGTATATGTGAGCTAATCATTCAAGTTCCCTTTTAGAGGCTTCTCAGCTGCAATTTATTTCATCTTTAAACAGAAGTCTACAATAGTTCAGGTGATTGGTAGACTAGAAACACATGTTTCTCTGCATTGACTCTAAGGAATAATTAGTAAAATGGGTGACTACAGTGCAGGGATCTAAATCTGGGCAGCGGGAATACTGTCACTGACTACAGAATTTGTTCTTAACTATCATTAGCATCTTGCCAATCTCTAATAAAACAGAAGATAAAAGGCAAGTCTTTAATGATCATATTTGAACCTCAAGTTTGTGTGGGCTTTTACCCATGGTATTCAAATCTGACACAAATTAATTAGAATTTTTGCAAAAACTTTTCACATATTCCCACTATTTTTTTTAATTTGACTAAATATGCTCATTCTTCTGCCCAAAGAGTATTCCAAGTGGCATAGTCATATTGGAGGTGTATGTAGAAGTAATAAATGAATGAAAAATGCATAGAAAACTTTTCCTTCAAGAAAGACCTCCATTAGTTTTCCCTCAAGTGTTAAGTAAAACTGCAATTTGAATAGATTTGGTAGGAAAAAACATCTTGTTTAAAACAGTTCAACTGCAATGCCAATTCCTTTACAGGAATATATTGATTCCTTCTTGCAAAATATTGCTTCAATCTAAGTTTTGAAATTGAAAATCAGTTTTGAACGGCAAAATATTGTTTGTTCAATATTCTGTTTTCAGAATGCTTTTGTGCTGTAAAGGCATTTCACCATTATTCTCCCTGATTTCTTTATCTGAATAAAAAAGGAGAAGAAAAAACTTTGATGCATTGTCATGCTGTGATGGGATATGGTTTTTGATGTTTTTGCATTGCCTTATTGGTCTTTATTATTTAAATGCCTGGTTTAAATTTATATGATGAATTGAAGTCTGGGGAGGGGGGAGGGGGAGGTGTACCCATATTAACTGTAATCCAGCCAGCACTTTGGAGTTTGCTGCTACCCATATTACTTTTGATTTGTGTGGCAAATCTCCAGGTTTGAAGTTTCATTGCAAGTCCCTGAAATCGGAGTAGGATGAGCGTTGTTATTTTCATTGTTTGGAAAACAAAAATGTACCTCTGATAATTTTTGTCTTTGATTACTGCTTCTTCAAAGGATTTAAAACAGAATGAAAGCCTTTGAAAATTTTAGAGATGAAGAGACATGAGAGTTATTCTGTATGCACCAGATAAACAGATGTCTTAGCTTTCAAACTAAACCCAGAAAATATAATCACAAGCTTCATCAGAAACAGATAACAATCTAGGTGCACAGTACTTTACATTTTACTAATGTGCAATAGGAGAAATAATAATACTACTTCCTTCACTTGTCTAAATATTTGTTTCAGACTAACAGCTCAAAAAACATGTTGGTAATAGCAAACAAAATATGATAAATTCCTTTGAGGAGGAAATATTCTCAGCATAATGTCATTATAAGCACAAGTAAACACACTTTGAAATGTATTTGCAAATAAGTAAGACACTCATAATGCTGAAGGTATTAAATTGTGAATTCCCAAATTAATAGGTATCATATGTCATGAGTGCTTTTCATCCTGGATTAGAGCCACATTCAAAAATCCAAATAAACTTAGGTTGAAGTTGTAATCATCCAAAGGATGACTACATGACAGGGCTCATTCTAAATGTGTGGAAAAATGCCTGCTTGAAAATATGTAAAACTGTTTAGAAATAGCTGATGGTATGCATTACTAAACCAGCCTCTGCAAAATAACATCCAGGAAACTCTAAAATATGGACAGATTTAAATCTCCCTCAGAAGAATCATATCAGAAAGAAATGTAGGGTTTCTTATGCTCTTCCTGGTTCCCAATACTCAGGATGTTAAACAAGTGCATGTGCCTCAGCTGTAGATAGGCATGGAAAGCCATAGGAGACCTGACTAAATTGAGCAAAGCCTGAAGAAATTCACATTCAGTTTATGGTTTCTTTGGGCTGCATTAAAAGGAAAAAAATTATTTCTGTAGTTTGAAAACAAGTTCAAATGAGTTACCTCCATTTATGTAATTCTGTGCTCCCACATCAGAAAGTCTGTTTGCTCTGCATAATGGAGGCAAGACAAAGTATGGACAACACAGTGCTGTAGCTCCATAGAAGAAAATTGAAGTGGAAAGAAAAAGTACAGAGATAAAACTCACACTCATTTCCATTGCAGAAGAAGATAATTAAAATGGTGTCCACAGAAGACAGAAGAAGTAGTACTAAGAAAATGAGAAAAAAAACCCAACAACAAAATCAACAAAACACAGGAAATAAGAGAGAAGATAAAATTCCAATTCAAAGAGAAGAGGGTAGTCATTATTAAAATTAGGGTGAAAGCAAAGATCAAGCCTTAAGGAAAATGAAGACTAAGTATGGATATTTAGAGAAAGATGAGGTATAGTAAAATGTTTGAATAGTGTGTATGTCAGTAGTCTCTCCAGGTTTTGTGATCCAGCTGTTGTTAAGGTGTTAAATTAAGCTGAGCTGGACTTTTGTATTAGCACTGAGATTTAAAATTGAAAGCAATTTGTGTTTTAAAAGATGTTAAATAGAAAGATCTATCAGAGAGTAGCCAACATACGAATATTTCAAGACTCTACAATTAGAAGTAACACTATAAGCAGTAACATTTTTAGGCTTTCATTGGTAGCTAATTATGATTCTTGATCTTCCCATTTACATTGCTGGCCCTGGAACACAAGAGATGCAAGTGATGGAGATACAATGATATCAAGGAAAATTAAACCATTTAGATAAAACATTTTTGATTTGGATTAAATTTTTAGTTGAAGACAAGGCAATATATCTAAAACCCTGGTCTTCTCATGATTGCTTCATTGGCAGTTGCACATAGTGATTCATCATTGCATTTGTTTGGGACAGCTTCCCTATGGCTTGGTCATATTTTTTTCCTGGAAAGCCTCCTTGTGGCTCTTTAGACTACACTTTTATTTTTGTGTGTGTATTTTCGGTTCGAAGGGTCTGAATTGATGTGAGGACTTGCATTGCCATCTACAAGATTAATGATTTATAAAGCTGAGGGGGATTGTTATGTGCCTGAAGATAGTGAGGGTGCTCACTCTTGGGACAAAACAAGAGGCTGGTGAGGGACAAGTGATAACATGTTGTGTTCTTTGGAGATAGACATAGGCTCCACTGAGTGAATAATTCTCAGATGTGTGCCCAGCCTTTGATAGAGCTAGTTGTAATGCAAAATGGGAAGGTAAGAAATACTTAACTAGTGTGAACGATTAGGTGTCTGGCTCATTGCTTGCTTCATTTCTCAGTAAACATATACTTTTAGACCTGGTTTTGACCTTGATTTACACTGTTATAAATTGAACAGAATTCTAATAGTATTCATATCAATGGAAGGAAATAGCTCCTTTCAGTCAGAGCCCTTGTGGATACTATATTTTGTCTGCTGTTTTGTCTCAGTGTATTTAAGAACTATGTCATTCTTAAAATACATAAATCAGATATTCAATAATTCAAGTGATACTTGGTGTATATATGAAACTGAACAAAAAATTTGGTTTACACTACACTCTGTGCTCTGTCTTCTCTTTATGCTCCCTTTTTGTTGGTACTGGTGTGCCCTAATTTCTTTCTGTCTCTCTGTAGATCCCACTGTCTGGTTCCCTTTGACACCAGCTTGGTCTTATGTCAGTTGAATAAAAAACTGAATTCTTAAGGGAGATCTTTCCCTGTTCTGGCAGTTCTTGAACAGCTAAACTTCATTTCAAGATAGGTTTGTTTTGTTTAGTTTGGTTTGGTTGGAAGCAAATCTCTAGCCTGTGTGTGGAGAGAGAAATGGTAGCAAATAACTATGCATATAAATTCCTGTTTATTGAAAATGAAACTATTATAGCAACATAAAAATCAATGTTTGTCCAATTATTTTCTGCAGGCAGTACAGTACATTGCAACATCGTTTCTCATTAGATTAAATCAAAACTGTTCTTAAATAACATTTTACCAGCTGTTACTGAATAAAGGGTGAAACAAACAGTTTGTAGTATCAGATATGTAGCTTTCTGGCACACATCTTTGCCAACTTTACAACAGCTGTGTATAATGTTTAAAAGAAACAAACACCCTCGTTGGTTATTCTTCAGTTCTATTAAAATTCACTGGGTTTTTTCCCTTCTGAAGAAACATTCTATACTTGTGCTAGTTTAAAGTAAACCCAATGCCAGCAAAAATTATTCAGCGTTCAAGAATTAACAAAATGGGATGAAAATATTCTTATAAGCAATCTTATTAAAAAATTACTTAGGAGGACAGCTTCATTTTTTCACTATTTATTTTTGTTTGGGTTTTGGGTTTTGTATCTCAGAGATACAACATAGTCTGTGCAGGGACTGCCAGTGCATATTGAGTGTTAGGTCTGTGTGTCAGAGACACACTCAGATGTCTGTAAAGCTTGGGCCCTTCTGAGTTTCTGGATGCTGTGACTCCCAAAACTAATCTCAACATATTCAGTGTAATTTATTCTTAATCCCTGGTTTCATAGGGGCCCTTCTGTGAGCTGCAAATAGCAGAAGCAGCCCAAGATGCTGCAAAATGACAATGTGACTGTTGTCTGCTTCAGCCTAGAAATCAATATAATCCCACGGCCATGGGATGGATATCCCAACAGTAGGAGAATATCTCAACCATGGGACAAATTTCAGGTTGTCTTCTGTCTGGTAATCTGAGATCTAAACACTGATTCCTCAGCTTGCTTTGTCTAATCATTTTACCTTTTTGTTTTGCTTTCCTGTTTGGAAAGCAAGGGTAACAGCTTCTTCAGGAGATGAGAGGGGGTTTTTTTTCACTAGTGAATGTAAAGTAATAGAATGCTGTTATTAGACAGTGTGGGGTTAGACATGGAAGAACTAAGATGAAAGAAAAAATTTGGGCAACAGTTGAGATCGCTAAAAGGAGGGAGGGGGGTTGCAACTCAAAGAAAACAGAGGATGAAGGTGGCATAAGAAAAGCAGAGCTTAGAGCAACAGTGGAGGTTCAGTTGTCAGAGGGTGAACATCAGGCAAAAACAACCTTCTTGCTAAAGAGTGAGCACAGCTGACAAGAAAGGAGGATACCATAAAAAAAATAGAAGTGAAAGAATGTGGCACCAAGTATCACTGGGAATGGGTTTGGCACTATGAAACGAATGAAGGTGGCAATAGTTTGTAGATTCTTCCACATTCAATGGCAACTGGAATCAGACTTTACCTCGCAGTCAGTTTATGAACCTGGGAGTTCATGGCACAGAGACCACTGCTGAGGTTGTGTGTGAAATCTTGTCCCTGGTGAAGTAAAGGATAAAATTCTTATTACCTCTGGTGGGCCTATGAATTTACCCCCTGAAATTAGGACTTCTCATAGGAAAACCAGCTGCTTAAGCAAGGTAAATTAATTTAGGCACTCAATAAGGAAAGGTAAGTATTTGAATATGCATGAAAAATACTCAACTTGGCAACAACAGAAGAAGCATAATAAAAAAAATTGAGTACAAACCTCAAAATCAGACTTGATAGGAAAGTATTATTATTTTTAAATTAAAATAATTTACATAATACCACACATTTGGGAAGAATTCGATAAAAACAAATAAGACAAGTTCCCTGCCCTGGAGAGATTTCATTCTTAATAAGACATGACAAACAAATGCAAGGCAAGTTAAAACAGGTAGGAGGAAAGAAAACAGAAAGAGCAAGATATTTAAAAACAAAAAAATGGAACATCAAGTTGAAGGTATAATCTAGGAATCATATTCAGTCACAAGATCACTTGCTTGTGCAGAACTATGCAGAAACCCTGTCTACTTTGTCCAAATTTCAAGTGCAGTCATGTGCCTTGAACTATATGCTTGCTAAGGAATTCAATTTTTTATTAACTCCTACAAGTGTACAAAATATTTTGAGATGACCTCTTTTATTTCCCACCTGACAGAACCAGTTTCCTTAGAAACTTGTTTGAATGTTTACAAGAGCCAATCCTCATCTAAATAAAATATCAAATACTAAAGCAGTCATTGTCTGTGTAGGTACCAAATTGTGGTTTTAAATTCCAAATTGTTTTTGTCTATTGAACACTGAGTTCTTTCAAAGAGGTCGGTGGATGGATTCAAAAACTGGAAACATAGACCTTTGCTCGAATGACATCAAGATAGGTCTCCTGTCAGCTGCCCACCAAATTCACTGGTTAATGTGAGTGATGTTAATTAATGTTAGTTAATGACCGACACTTTTCAAAATCCCCAAGTAGCAATCCTCTACATCATAATCTCAATATTTACAAATCTGGGCATTTAACAGAATTGTTCAGGAGAGATTTGGAAAGGTAAGGCTCAGAATGAGACCTTCCTTGGCTGAACTGCTTCTGGAGGACCTTCAGCCAGGCTGTATTGTGATGGGCCATCTCAGGAGAGATTTTGCCTGAGTTGTTCCAAAATTTCTTTCTTGCTCATAATTATCCAACCTGAAATTTGGAAAATGGCCACTACACAATCACAGGCATCTTTCTAACTACTAGGAGAATTACTTGTATATCTCACTTCCTGACAAGGGAGACAACAGGGCATAAGATGAGGGGACTGAAAGAGCAAGGTAAACAGCTTAAACATTACAGATATGGCGGAAAAAGAAAGTAGCAGGTGGCCACATGTTCGGATCCCAGGAGACTTTCTCCATCTTCTTTGTGATGTGGATTCAATCTAGGTGACAGGGTAGGCTGAAAATTCAGAAGGAAGATAGATTTTAATTTAACGAATGGCTGAACCAGTGGAGGAATGAAACAACTATGTACTGGTGAGGTACTTTTAATAACGTACCTTCAATTAATTTAACCTGTAAAATAACTGGATACTGCGTTTTTGTAAAATGAGCCCACATGCTTCCTTTATTAAAGCTTTCTTAATATAACATAAAACTCTTTGAAAGATTAACACCAATATCTTCAAGCATTGATTGAATATTCAGCATGCACATAGCATTCTTAAAAAGTCAGTGCACATTAAAACAATTTCACTGCACAGTCATGCTTCATGTAATTTTTTATACCATTCTTGATGCCTCAAGATCCTTTCCTTGTACTAAATCCCCAGTAACTTTAAACTTCACCTTGTCTGCTACTGGATTCTTGGTGACTGTATTAGCATTTCAGTGGACAGCACTCTAGAACCAAATTATATTGGGGAAATGGCTTTACAACTGCAGTTTAAACATAACCATTACACTGCCATAAATTATGCATTTATAGCAGGTAAGGTATAATAAAGAGTAATAACAACAGCGAACAGATTTTGAAGATCTAAGGAGTGTACAGTGTGATGCAATGGTTAAAAAAATAGACAAACAAATTCTATTTAAGAGCATTGTCACGATAATAACCATCTGAGGCATTTTTTGAAATCAGCTGGGCAAAGGGGCCTAAAGTCTTTCAGCTTCCCACTGTGTCTAATGACAAATATACCAAAATGCAAGAGTGATTACACAGGTCGTCTCTCTCAGAAAATCTCTTTACCTTCACATTTATCTCCTTGAAAATCTTAAAACTGCTAGATGCATACGGTCAGAAGTAATGTAACACTTACCCCCCAGTTAGTATATCCTTATTTGTACTATTCAAATCCATCCTCCTTTATCCTCTCCTGTTTGTCTCTGCCAATCTGACCCTTATGCTTGTAATAACCTTCTTATTCCTTTGTGCATTAAAGTTATCAATATCAAAGCAGTAGTGTCATGAAAATAAAGAATTGCAAAGTAAGGTAAGGTGGCCCTGGGCCTGGTGCATGGTCTGTGGTCCTAAGTACAATTTGCCATTACGTTCTTAACAGTGCAGTTCTTGCCTCAATGGTTTGTTCTAGGAAGGTGATTAACACTCTAGGCTTCCAAATTATCTACTTAATGTTTTAAACAGTGGGGTAAAAGCATAACAGGTAAGCTGCAATACAAAAGCTGTTCATACATACTTCATAGTATTATGCCTGGGTACACTGCAGCCCTTATTAAGCATAATTGATGTCATAACACTGCAGCAGTAACACATTTCTTTTGCTTGGATATTCAGCCTTCCAGAATCCTGAACTGTCACAGCAGAGGAATCTGATTCCGAGAGGAAGATTTCTTTTTATTTTTACTTTAATACTGGTTTGGAGAAAAAATTTTTAGTTTGTTTCCTAATTAGACACTCCCAAAGATCAAGAATTAGAGCTGCTTCATCTTTAAACAGCTGGGTTCCCAGCTGGGTTTGTGTAATGACTTCACTAATTTCCTTTCTTTTAATGTGTTTGTTTTCTAGTGGTAAGATGCATTGTTTGGAGTTGTAGTTCCTTTGCAAATAGTACTGCTTCCGCTGTTTTAGTTATCCTGCAGTCGATTCTATAGCTCCAATTCATCAGCTAACCTGTTTTATCCAAGTCTGCTTTATGATGATCTGTAATACTTTTTAGGCTTTCTAGTTTTTCAGCTGCTGTTTAGTTTTTAGGGATCTAAAAAACACTCTTCCAAGATATCATTACAAGTTAGCAGAATGCTTTCATGTGTCATAAAATACCTTTAGGATAATCTGCTGGGAATTTTATACCCTCATTAGTACCTTTCTGTGTCTGGCTTAACAATCTTATATGTTTCTCATGTACAAGTCCTAACTTATAATTAAGGGGAATTTTGTCAGGGTTTAGAGTTGAGAAAACATGATGGTTTAAACTCTTGGAGAAAGTAGCACTATAAAATTATACAGTTTTCAGATTGTCACTAAAATTTCCCTTTTTATGAAACTGTATTTTTTATTGCGAGATACACATTGCACTCTGTAACAGAATTGGACACTTTATATGTTTTGGTATTTATTAATCATAAGCCATGCTGTAAGTTTCAATGTTAAGCTTCTATGAGTGTGTGTTCCTGATTATTTTTTTCTTTGCAGAAATCATTTGAGGCAGAAAAATCACCTTCTGTAAATAAGTTTCCATTTTTCTTTCTGTAGCACCAAGGTCTAAAGCTTTAATATTACCCTGCAAAATTCTTAGGTCTCTGTTTTCACTTCTTTCATTATGTTAATTAAACTAACTGTTCTTATTTCCAGAAGGGGAGTCTGAGAGAGAGCAAAACCAATGCCTTGCTAAATAAGTAACAATACTTGCCTTTATTAGTAGTTTTCTTCTTTGTTGCTAACGGTAATTTTCCCCTTTTTTCCCATCTCACACCATACAACAGGATTCACCTAATTCCATGTATTTTCTTTTTAAGAAATTCTGCATTTCCTAGTCTTCAGGAGAGCTCTATCTTTTTCCTTGGAGTCAGAGAAAACAAGCAGTTGAAAACAGAGAATTTCAGGGACATGCTAACATTTTTAAAGCCATAGCCAAAAGAGCAGGTCTGACTGAAAGAAGTACCACACAACAACACACTGATGCAGGATTGCAGCCCTGTTGCTGAGGGGTGTCCCCACTCCCTGAGCAGACAACACTGACACCTACTCACTTCTTAACACAGTAGCCAGAAACAGCCAATGGAAGGTTTACTTGAACACTGTCAAGGTGGAAAAAGTTTGCACTGAGCTTTGGAGGCAAGTTCAGGCACTTTTCATCCCTATCAGCTTGTGGCTGCCAGTCCCATGCTTAAACTGCCCTTCAGCTGCCCTTGCTCCTTTTTTTGCTTGTTCACCCACGTAACAAAACTTTGCTTTCAGTTTAGGTCTGATGAAGGTAGATTTTACCTGAAAAGGTTATTTTTTGACTGGACACAAGGCAAAGCTGGGGAAAATCCCAAGGCAAATAAAAATCCCTGTCATCCTTTTGTGGTAAGAGCACAAAGGCCAGATTTTGAATTGCCTTAATTTAAATTCTGTGGACCATGAGCCTGCTGAATCTCATGTGTCACTCTGGAAACTTGACTGATTTCTCAGAGCTACTATTTATATAATAACTTATTGTGAAGTTTTTAGAGATCCCTCATGGCAATAATACACTCTGCTGATGTATAAAACAAGTTTATCTGGAGATTATCAATAACTCAAGAGTGATATCATCGAGCTCCTTAATGCAGTGTGCAGCCAAAAGTATAGAAAGTATAGTAAAGAAACATTTTTTTCTTCCACACCACATGAACTGTGTTTCTAAATACATGGAGTGGTATATATAATCATAGCTGGTATTGTAAAAGAAAGAATTCTCCTGTGAGATACTAATGTTCTATTTTTAATTTAATGTTGTCTAAAATACATGGCAGTAATTATGTTTATTCTCAGAAACCAAGTGTTCTCATCTCAGGGTGGGGCTCTTATGTTTTGTTTCTTCACAAGTGAAAAATACAGCCTGTAAAGTAATAATGTGATGTGAGGCCAGAAAGAGCAAACATTTCTTCATACAGTCACAGCTGTTTTTCACATACCTGCTTTATGGGCTAGCCATGCTGTGAACTGCCACTACTCTGGCAGACTCTCCTCAGAGACAGCATGGACCTAGCTGGATTTATTAGCTCAGGCACAAATGCAAATCCGACTATACGACCACCAAACCCAGTTTAGATCCAAAAAGAGTAAAGTAGTTTTCATTTGGCATAGAGATGAAACAAACTCTGGTAATGAGCTGGTTCTGTGCTGGCCAGAATGGATGTTTTAGCACTGTGTTCCCAAAATTAGAGGTAGAAAGGAGAGTGATGCACTGCTTAAAGATCACTAAAGTTGATAAGAGGCTACTTCATATGTCTGCATCGATAAATTAAAGAAGGCTGGAGAGAGTACTGAAGCATTGGTCCCTGTTCATCCACACTGTTTAATTGCTAGCTATTCCCTGGGTTTCTTAGAGGTGTTCATCTTGTGTTTTTCCAAAAGAGTGTGATCTGGGGGAGGGTAGCAGCCTTCAGTAGCATAAGCACAACCGATCCCTTCAACCTGGTCCTTGGGTCATTCCCAGGCTGACTTTCATTTAGCAGCAGGCACTGCTTCTTTAGTCCTCTTAACTCAAGCTCAGCACAACTGTGACAACCCAAGCTCCTGTAAAAGGCATTCAAGCCTCATTTTCCAGACCAGGGTCCCTTTATCACTCCTGCTAAAGTGTGTTAGGGCCTAAGTGCACTGGGATAGTATCAAGAGTCAGTAAGACCAAGTAGCTGAGCTATTGATACTTTGTCCCTGGGAAAATGGTGGTGGATCTGAGATGATAGTTTGAAAAAGAAGATATTATATTGTCTATTATGTCTTGAGTTTGTAAATTAAATTACCTCCAAAAAAGGGAGGAATGCCTAAGGAGACTTTAAAAAGCAGTACCTAATTTTAAAGTGTTCTTTGGCTGTGATACTGGGATCAGACCTGCCAAGTTTCATGTTAGGTACAGTTGCTACTTATGGAAGCCATTTGTGTAATTTTTTTTCTCCCTGATTCCATTTGTATTTAGTGCTGTATAACAAATAAATGTCTTTCTACAATTGCTGGACATTACAGAGTATGACATCACACACTTGTCTGCATAGTCACTGTTCACAGTATCTTCCTCTGCTTAGACTTTTGTGTCACTAAGCTTCTGCATTTGAAAGTAAGATGTCTTTATTTTTCAGCTAAAGAAATTACTCTCTTCACCAGATTGCTAATTAGTTAAACATTTAAGCAGATATTTCTCTCATATATCTCTGGCCATTTAAAATTAAGCATCTATAATGGCATATCTCTTCCACTGTCAAAATATAGTCATGTAGTCTAAGCCAGTTTCCAAGGCTCCCTCTATAAACAATGGAGAGAGAGAGTTGCAAAAAAATGATTCATTCAAACTATTTTAGATGGTTACCTTAAGAAGCCTGAAATAAGATCCAAGAAGAGATGAACACCTACACTTACTCCCACAAGTGGCATCTAATTTTTTTGGATCAAGAAATCAAAGCTGTGAAAATTTTAATTGCATAGGCCCCAAGATAACCTCATGGACAGTTTAAGCCCTACAGACCTCCAAGCTGGAGCAGTATTCAGATTTTCTTGGTCCTCCATACAATGCTCTGGATTGAAGATGACTATTTCTCTTTCATTCTTATTACCTAGGTTAAACCAAAATCAAGGTTCAAAGAAGACAAAGGAGTTCAGTCTTTCTTTATATTTTCATATATCTTCTTTATTTTTTTTTGTCTTGTAGTCTAAGAGTCCCCTCAAATACCACTCTCAGCTGATATCAATTTATGTAATGCTCCTAGAGTACTATGATACTTCTGGGAAGTAGAACTAACCTCAGAACTGCATCTACATCCTTCATATTCTTTCTTTGCATTTGCTCCACGATGTGTCCTGTATCTGGCATATTGTATAGGTTGCATACAGTTGTCATTGTGGTTCTATGTCTTCATGGAAACAAATTGATCTAATATATTTTATTGCTATTTCTTGATGCCCTGTTCATTTTGTTGCTGTTCCTCTTAGACTCTGCATTAGCTTAAATTACACTGGCTGAGAAAATTGTGAATCTACTAAACTAAAAACAGAGTTTTTATCATGTTGAGTGCTGTCCACTTCCCCTAGGCCCAATGACATAATCTCTTGCACAATCTGAAATTCAGGACATAAAGTTCTCTGTTTTTTCACAAAGCATGTGACTATTCTGAGACAATCACATCTGAGAAGCCATCTTAAAAGACCATTGCAACAAAAAAACAAGCAGAAATAAGCAGGAGAGCAGGGAATAGCATCTAAATTCAGCTCTGTGAATCATACAGAATAATTTTTAAGACATTCAGCACCTAATAATGGCCATTTCTCATGGGCCTATTTGTGCTGTAATGGAAACCTTTTATAATGTGGTCCCACCGTCAAAACCTACTTACAGGTCTGCAACACTCAGCACCACCAGCTACCTGATCTCCATCTGTGATGCATAGCTGAAGTCCTCAGTGACTACATAACATATTTTATGCAGGGAAAACTTGAGAAACGTTTGAGATAATGCGTTTATGATTGTTCTATTGCGATGTACAAGGCTGCCAGGAGGTATAAGTGTAAAACATAAAAAGCCCATGTGGACTTTTACTTGGAAGACACATTTTCAAGCACCACCGTTGTCACGAACAGAAAGAAAAGAGAAAAAAAAAAGAAACACTTGAGATGTCATGGTTTAACCCCAGAGAGCAACCAAGCCCCATGCAGCTGCTCACTCACTCTCCCCTGGCATTATAGGGGAAAGAACTGAAAGAATAAAAGTGACCCAACCCATGTGTTGAGATAAAGACAGTTTAATAGGTCAAGCAAAAGCTGTGCACACAAGCAAAGCAGAACAAGGAATTCATTCACCACTTCCTATGGGCAGGCAGGTGTTCAGCCATCTTCAGGAAAGCAGGACTCCATCGTGCGTAACGGTGACTTAGGAAGACAAACACCATCACTCCAAACTTCCTCCTGCTTCCCCCAGTTTTGTATGCTGAGCATGACACCATATGAAATGGAGTACTCCTTTGGTCAGCTGGGGTCAGGTGCCCCAGTTGTGGCCCCAGTCATCTGCTTGTGTTCCCACAGCCTCCTCACTGGTGGGGTGGGGTGAGAAGCAGAAAAGACCCCAAGTTAGTATAAATATGACTTAGCAACCACTAAACCATCTGTATGTTATCATCACTATTCTCATAATAAATCCAAAACACAGCACTGTACCAGCTACTATGAAGAAAATAAAATCTATCACAGCAGAAACCAGGACAGGAACCTAAAATGGCCCACGCCTGAAATGAAGAAGAATGCCTACTATGGACACTAGTTATTAGGTTATAACGAACATTGTGCCAGTGTAGGAATTCAGCTTTAAGTCTTCCATCCTCTCTTCCTCAGCATGAGTAAATAACTGGATTGGATCTCCCCTTTCCTCTTCAGATGTTGGCAACTCTTCTTCCTTGCCTTTGCTCTTTTCAAATTAAAGTACTTCTAAACCAAGTCCATGCGGTATGTACTCCACCTGTAATTTTTAATGGTATATATAGTTTAGCTTTACGAAAATGTTAAAAAGAATATATATCCCTATTTATCTTAAAGATATTATATTATCAGGAAGTTTGTAATTTTCAGGGATTTTTGCTTGAAGCCAGTCTAGACAATGAGGATTCCAAACTCAAAATCCTATGCAATTTTTACCCTGCCAGGACATCTGGTTCATTAAACAATGGCCCAATGCTGCACAGTGGTTTTTAAAGTGTGAGAGGACTAGAACCCTTTCACAAAGTTCCCAGACCTAGGATCACAGGACTTTGTTGTTAAAAATAAAAAAAAAAAAGGAAGCTCATTTCAAATGGAGTTCATCTTAAAGCAAAGACTTTTTTTTTCCTGGTTTCCTAACTAAAAGTTGACTGAAAACATTGCAGAATACAGCTACATAATATCTTTGAACACATGCTTTATGTTAGAGCATAGAGGCTGCAACATTTTTCACTGTTCTCTGTTAAATCATGCATTCAGTTGTTTCCATTTATACTGCATCAAAGCAGTTGAAATCCAATTGAAAAGTTTCTTTAGACAGCCATTGTGCAGGAACATGATGTCAATATTAATAAAGGCTGAATTTCCCCTTGGCTCACTTCTTACAGATAAGCTTTTCAATAATACACTGCTTGCACCAAAGGTCTGATGGGACTGGGAATAGTAAAAAACACTAATAAAAGAATGTTGAATGTTTTTATATTAAATTTCCCCACAGGCAAACTGAAAAGCCTACTTAGAGTACGCCAATCAACATGGCACTTATTAAATGTAACAAGAGTCCTGTTACAACAGATCTTTAAAGCTCCTAAATATGAATTAGAAAATAAAGACAAAAGAAAACTACAGATGCATTTCTAGACTGAAGCCCCGGACACCTCACCTAATACTCACTAACATGACACTATGTTTTATCTACAAAAAGACTCCATTTTTATCAGTCTACAGCAATAGTTTTATTACTGTTATTTACTGTAGCTAAAGATGTTACCCTTTCCATTTCCAGTCTTTTAAAGTGCAGTTTTGTTTTTAAGAAAAATACCGTAATTATTCAGAAATACGTGAAGTTAGTAAATAGGTTGCAATATCTAAAAAAAATTGAGTTGAGTAATGTAAGGAAAATGGAAGTATCTAAGTCAAAGTAGCATCCACAGTTAGGACAATTAGAACAAACACTTATGTCTTCTAATCAGAACATGGACAACTGAGTGCCTGAAAAACATTTCATTGTGAGGATTACATCTGTTACACAAAGGCTCATCTCTAGCACCTGAATTTAAGCGATTTTTTCACCCTGTCAAGGTAGTGACAAATATATTAAATCTGTCTGTCTTCTGAGATTGCAAACCCCAATCTGAGATTTTGCCTTGGGCACAGCAATAAAAAATAAACTCAATTGTTAAGCATAGGGTTTATTTTCTGCAGATGGAAAGAGAAAGAAAAAAAAGGATGCAGGACCTTTTGCAGGATTGTTGCTTGTGTGTAAACAATGGGATTAAATTAATTGAAATTGCTGTGAAACAAGCAAACTTCTAAGAAACTAGGACAGTCCCTACAATATTGTTGACATTTATGCTAATTGGTATGTATTAATTTGGAAAAAGAGGTGCATCTTATTAAATAAAAAGAAGACAATAATAGAGTTTTTGTGTAATCTAACATTGAGTATTTTGTTTGAAGCTGCAAGCACAGGACAAGGCCATGGATATCAAAGTCTGTTCTGTGGACTCAGTAGTTTTCCAAGTTTGCCGCACAAAAACTTAAATGTCATTTGAAAATGCTGACAACTCACTAAATATGTTCCCATCACATTTGATGAGTCTGCACTGAACTCCACCGGGATTTTTCAGGTGATTTCCTATTTATATTGAATCATATGTTAAACAAACAACTGCTCTGCATGTCACAATGAAGTTATACTGTTATTAACAGGACAAGAGTCAGTAACTGTCTTAAAACGTTACCCAGGCTATGGAATACTTTGAATCCTTAGCTTCGTACAGCTTTCTGCTTTCCATGGCCCACACGTCTGAAATATATAAAATGCATCTTGCATTTATGAGTAAGTTCTGAAATGGACAGGATTAGGTGTCATAGCTTCCAAGGCAAATTAACACTTGAGAAATATTTGAGTTGGTGTTTCAATATCATTCAATTTTATTGTATGAGTAAGGTATTGTTGGGGCAGAAACAAATATGATTGTATGATCTTTGTAATACTGATGAAAATACAAATCTTTCCAACAGACATATTAAAGGAAAACTTAATTTCCTATATATAAACTGGACAATATCAGCAGATATCAGACATTTCTCAATGTGGTATCTAGCAAATTTATTCACCAGGTAGCAACTGAATCAGCAAGAGGCCTTTCTATTTTACACACAAATTCGGAACTAATTAGTATGTGATTGAATAGCCAATCTAGAACATCTGTGGAGGAATCATGAATTCATTCTGTCTATTAAGTTGACAGATAAAAAAGACTGGTAAAATGAGTTATGGATTTCAATAGGAGATATTTCCCACATAAAGTTCAGAAAAATATTAGTAAAACCAAGAGGTCTGAAGACGTAATGGATGAAAACTGAGAGAAGACTTGGGAATACTTTGGGAAGGGTGATGTATTTGGAGAAAGATGAGCTTGACCTACTGACATGACTACCCATTTTAAGAGAGATATCAAGAAAATGCAGAGAAAAAAGCAGAGAAAAGTACAGAATAATCTTTCTAAGAGGTCAAGAATTAAAAGTCAAGAAATAAAAAGTCAGACTGAATAAGACACTTCAAAGGTTACTAAAACAAAAAACAAAATAAGTTTCCAAACCCAGAAATCAGAGTACTGAAAGGAAGATGTATCCTATACAGTTACTGCCTTTGTGTCATTAACTAAATTCATAACTTGGGTTTTAATACGGATGTTGCAGCTCTTCTATGGTGGCAAAAGCCTGATGAATAATAAGAATGGCATTATAAACTCATAATTATTAGCACCAAGATGGGAGTAGAGCACATAAGTCTTAATGCTCTCAAACTTCATGTCTGTTATGTCTATTTTCTCTCTGTCCCTGAATGCAAAAAGAGCCAATGCCCACAATTACAAGTCCAGCAGCAGCTCTCTGTCAATTCAACAGTGAATAATAGTACAGCTGGAGAAAAACAAATACAATGCATCAAGATAGGATGAGGGAGAGAAATCTATCAAGACAACCTTTAAGACTGCTCACAGCTGTTTTCCTTTACTTTTATGGAATAACTTCAATTCAGGGCAGATACAAAGTAAGCCAGCCTAAAGGATTTTTAATTTAAGTCATTCTAATTGTACTTGATATGATCTAGGAATGAGTACATCTCATCTGAGTGAGAGTAATTTGTTGGGTTTTCTGAATCACCTATGACTGCATGAATCCCTGGATCAATAGATTTTAAGGTCATAAGAAACCACTATGGTAATCTAATCTGACCAATATCCATACAATCTCATCAGTAATTTCTTCGCTGAACTAGTGACTTCTCTTTGACCAGTGACACAGATTTTTAAGCACACTCCCTTGATTGTAAAATTCTTGCTGATAAAATCTGAATGTCATCAAATATGTCATCATGTACCAAATATAAGTCTTATATTACATGCAACACTATCTTTCTATCCATCAAATTGTTCCTTTTCTTTATGGACATCCAGTCACATTAGAAAGCTGCAAATGGTAGAGCAATGCCTCTGCTAGAACTTTGCAAATGTTTTATTTAAGAACTAGGTGAAATCGATACTCAAAACTATCTACAGAGCTAGCAATATACTCAACATGGAAATGATTTGACAACTGAAATCAGTTTTTACCCATGTGCAGATGCAGCACCAAGCAGTTACTGTCTTGTCTGTCCCTGAATGTTGTCAAACACTTTTCTCCTTCAAATCTGAATTCTCTGAAGCCAAAAACCGTGAAACTATTCTGAAAGGTAAGCTAATGTTTAGATTGAATAAACACTTTAAAGATGTTTTCTTTTTTGCTTTGTCCTAGCAGGGGAAAAAAAAAGGTTAGAAGTTAAGATCAGTTTCCTGTGGGGAAGCTGATGAAATGTTTCATTATCTGTGCAGGGAGGCAGTCAGCTTCAAGGAAATGTCACTAGCTTAGCATGATACTCTTAAACTAAGTATCATCTCACCCAACAAAACCACAGGAATGCATTATAAGAGTGATATGTGAAGCAAAGTTAAAAAATCTGAGGTAAATTTCTAAGGAGGGAATTTTCTTCTCCCTCCCTGACTCATAATTAGAGCCCTGCATGGAAGAGATTGGTCAGCTTGGTAAATGAGAGAACCTTATTACTTTGCAGTATCTGATATATAAAGATTGAATATTTTAATTTTTTTTACAACAAGGTGTACATACATATTTGACATTTTCAACAAGTAGAAGATTACTTTGTCTTTTCTGCTGCTATTTATGCTCTCGCTTCACGTTTCAGTAGTGGCATCTGAGCAGAGAAAAGGCTGTTAAACAATCAATTGAACAGTTGTTTCTCACTTCACATTGATATCCCTGGAGGAGGGATGTTGCCCAACAAACACCAGTCTTATATGTAAATAAGACATAGGATATCTATTCCCTTTCCCTCTCCTCTTTCCCCCAGTGGGAGCCTTGAAGGGGAGAGAAAGGGCAATTTCTCAGTCAAGACTCCTTATCTTTTTCCTCATCTACCCCTCAGTCAAGCATATGGGCTTCCAATTAAAGAACCAGAAACACAGTCCCTTCTTTCTGTCAGATAATTTTTAAATTCTTCATAAACACTATTACATCTTAAGCTAAATTCTAATTTAGTCTAAGTAGGTGTAATTCTTAATGTATTCATCACATTTTACAGTTTCTGGTATTTAAGAAAAGCAAATTAAAACTGGCCACCAAGCAGCTGATCAAGAAGAAATCGGATCACATTCTCAAAATTTAACTGCTAATAAAAACTAAATTTAAAAAAGCAATCTTGTCCCAAAAGACTTCTACAGGGAGACTCACAATGAGTCAATGACAAAATGGCTTGCACTTCCACGACATTAAGCAGGCCTGAGCTAGCCAACCTCTCTGCAGTAGCTTTATCAAGGCTACTTGCTGATTGATAGCAGGAAACTGCATAGTTTTCTGCTTCCTTATGTATACACAGGATGCCAAACTTATCTCATTAAGAACATCTGCACTCTTTTCTCAAGAGAGTTTTGAAGAGTGCAATGCAACAGGGCCAAAAGCAGTGTCATGTAGATTCTGCTGTTGAAACAGGTAGCCTGATACACTGTGCCAGGCAGAGCTGTTCTGCAGTTAGACAAAAAGGCAGCTAATTTCTATGGAAGAGTGAATCTGCTATTCCACTAACACTTTCTCTTTTCTGTACTACATTCACACCAGGGAGTAAGGGAATTTTTGTTGGTTGGTTTGGTTTGTTGTTGTATTGCGGGGTTTTTTTCCAAGAAAAAGTGAGGAAATAAAAGAATAAACCCTCAAGCTTTAAAAGAAAAAGGAAGTTGGAAATTGCTAATACTTTTTCAGATTGCACCAACACTTGAAATCCTGAGGATTTTTAAAATACGATGCAAAATGAAGCTCTGTGCAAAATCAGGAGGTACATCACTGTCATTACCTTTACTAGTTCAGGCAATGTCTTAAAAAGCATTCTGAGCATGTGCTCCAAAAAGAAACTGATTTGACTGTTTTGTCCGCAAACCGTTTGATTTGCTTTATGATGAAGATTTAAGTGAAACTTCAGTTTGCAGAACTTTCAGTTCAGAACAAGAAGTTGGCACCACCACCTCTCCATGGGTCTTGGATGGTGAATAGATCCTATATGGGAAAAAAACCCAAATGTTTCTGTGCATCCAAGGGCAGGGGAGGAGGAGACGCAATAATTAGCCCGTTGCTATAGTAATGCAGATAGAACTAGGACATCCCACTTACGTGAAAAGTTTATCTTAGATTTTGGTTAAGGATTCCTAATATAGCCCCTTTTTTTTTGTCTTTGAAAATGCTAAATTCTTAGTTTCATCACAATTCCAGTGAAAACACCTTTAGATTTACCACAGAATTTAGGTGCCAACAGACATAAAACTTTAAAATTGCTAGGGTAAACCTGACTGGGCATCTCTACACAATAAAACAGAGACATTGACAGAGAAGAATAGCAAATTTGAGACAGAGCTGTCCCACTGTTATTTCCATTCCAACAACACTCCTGAAGTTTGACTGAAATGGTAATACTCTGTGTAAGACTGTTGTCTGTCTTGAATATCTTTTTCTCCCAGATACCAATGAGTTCATCAACATATTTTATCACCTTCAAGATGTAACTATCAATTTCCCTGGAAAATTTCAGAAAGCTGATTGGAAAAGGACACATAAAGCTGGACACAGCACGAAGGCACTAGAGACTTATTATTGCTTCAGTGTCAGCAACCAGGAAAATCATATATGCTTACAGAGATGAAAAACAAGTTCTGAGCTCTGCTGGGTTGCTTCTGGATCAGCACTGTCTTAGATATAACTGGTGTGTGGGAGTGCTCAGGACCATCCACATAGACTGTCCTGTGCTTCTGCTCTTATCAGTGAAAGTGGGACACCTTCACAGAGACACTTCAAGATAATTAGGTTTAATAACCCTACCATTTCTCACCATTCTCCAGTCACTTTGGCTATGTTTAGTATGTTCCAGAGTCTCCCAGTGGTGAAGAAACAGCTGGCTTTACTCCTGAAACATGTTTATGCATGATAACTAAATGTCCCACAGAAACTTCAGCTGGAAACCAGAGTCCTGAAATTTCAGGCAGAATGCAACCAGGACTATTCTGCTCCTGTAGCCTTTTTCTGGACTGGTTTCTAGATAAGGTATACACTGGTTGTGCAACTGGAGTAATAAAAATTATCACTGGGTACATTCTTTTGAAAGAATAGGAAATTCTTTTGAAAACCTTGTTTTCTAAATAAATATTATTTTGTCATTTTATAAACTGGCAATAATGATGCTCGTGTAAGTCCTTGGGATGGAAGTGTCTCTGGGAATATGAGGTATTATTAATAGCAATTGCACTTTTATTGATGGCATGATACTTCACCTGTCAAAAGTGGATTAATGCTGTTGAAGCCAATACTATTCAAATACACATACAAGATACACAGGCTCCTTTTCCTTCTATGTTGTTTATTCGGGGTTTTTTCTTATTGTATGATTACTATTTTTCTAGCTTTTGCTGTGATGAAACTAAGCATATTAAACACTTCAGAAAATCAACTAACACATACATTTCTTCTACCATGGCAGTATTCCCTAGCCATTGCTGAGAACCATGATTCATCTTTGGAAAGTAAACACCAAATGCAATTACTATTTTTTTCTGGCACTGAGGAGTGACATACATAATCATTCATCTAAATATGGACCAGATGGGACATATCCTAGAGCAACAATAAGTGAGAAAGAAAAAAATTGATAGATTTGTTGATTTTTAATTTTATTTATTTAACTTTTTAGGGACTGTATGGTGGCAATGTGAACATTGAGGTCAATGTCAATATTCATCTCTTCACCAGGGATTTGTGTCACTCTTAGAAAATTTAACAGTAACACTTGATTTATTTAAGCCAGACCAAAATATATTCATGCAAATATTAATAATCCAATCACAAATAATCTGAAGATTGTCTCCCGTAGAAGCTGAAGGAGACAAACATGGTCATAAAATGCATATTATACTCTCCTGCATAGAAGTACTGTATCAGAAAGCCTGCAAAGCCAAAACATTTATAAAAGCTGGTGTGCAAATGTTTGTGTTTTTCAGGACATATATATCTCTTTGCACTTGAAATTTCTCTTGTTAGGTACTTGCCAACTTGCCACTTGCCACCTTGATATAAATAATCAGTCACTAAAAGTAAAGAAAGAAATTGTGATGTTTATGTTTATTTTATCTGTATGCATATGAAATGGAGAAAAAATAAAAACAGCTATTTAAATTTAGGAGCTGTGTTCTCAGTAAGAAACTGATATTAAAGGAGGTGCACAGAAGAGCATTGGAGTCATTTTTGCTCAAATGCTACTGACAAGTAGGCTAGGTACTCCCAGAGCAGGAAAGCACTAAAGGCACTGATGTAGAAATGCTTGCTCTCTGCTGAAGTGTTCCCACAACTAAGGTAATTCACAGAGGTCTATTATATTAGCATTCAACTCTTGCCAATAAAAAGACTAGCATTAATAGAGTGACGTGAATCTTAGGATGTATCCTTCACGTTAAACTGTAAATCTTCCCCAATCAACAGCCCTGAGCTCTGGGTGGAGCCTGTAGACTAAGCAGTGCATAAACATAGATTTCAATATCTGAATTTGGGTTGAAAAAGCCTACATTTTAACTAGAATCATAGAATCATAAAATCATCAAGATTGGAAGAGACTTTTAAGATCTAATTCAATCGTTAACCTGGCACTCCACTGCAGCCCCTAAACTCTAAACCACATCTTCCAGCACCAGATCCAGACACCATTTAAAAAATTCTAGAAATGGTGACTCCACTTAATGTCCACACCCAGATCATCAATAAAGATGGTAAGTAGGACTAGACCTAATACTGAGCCCTGGGGAAAAACACTAGTGACTGGCCACTCCGTTCTCCACAATTCTCCAGGCCCAGCAATCCAGCCAGTGTTTTACCCATTGAAGAGACTAAATAATACTTTAGCCACCTATGTACTTTTATGGCCCTGCATATATTAGACAATTAGAACAATTACTTAGATAACTTACATTTTCTAACTACTGTAAAACAATTCAGATTTTGGGTGACTAATTTCAGCACCACCAAGTATGCACTACTGACTATGAGCCATTTCAGGTTTCTACAGTTCAATCATTTCACAGCCATTTTTTTTTTGGGGGGGAGGCAGATGAAATTATTCAGTTTAATGTATAGAAGTATGTTTTTCACCCTCTGTTGATTCCATCTTATATAAATTGTTACGCTTCCTAATTAAAACAAGTGACAATTCTTAAAGGGTTCTCACATGTGTCGATACATCTTAGGCCTAGACGATTTGAAATAGAAAAAGTAGTCATAACATTGACCTTTACCTACCATCATTTTTGTTACTATAGGCAAACAAATATCTTTTGACAAAAAGTGCTTAGTACAAAAAAGGACATAATTGCACATCTTCCTTTGCTAATAAATGACTAATTGGTCATTCATTTATTTATTCACTTCATATTAATTATTAAAAGATGAATTATGATGAACTAACATATTATTAATATCCACATTATATGTGTATCCATGGAAATTCCATTGCAATATATGGCAGTGAACTAATGCACCATTATTTTAGACTTAATTATTGTAGCATTAGAAGTAACTATGAAGAAAGGATTCACAGAATTTTTCCTATTATTTTTCTTTTAAAATAATTTTATATTTTATCAT
>NW_008675287.1:0-3284 GCF_000695815.1 Acanthisitta chloris
GGCGCGGGGTGCGGGTCCTGGTCTCAAGTGTTAGTCCTGCGGTGACACTTTGCTCTAACGCTTTGCCCTGCCCATTGCCGCATCATTAACGCTGCTGGTCGGCAAACTCGCACCCTCGGTCTTTCACCGATGTTACCCGGTAAAGGGCCCCTTGCCCGCCGAAGCATCTCTGAACTTCAATACTTAAGGATACTTAATACTTCGATACTTAAGGAAGCTTAAAGATGAAGACAGACTTTTTTAGTAGAGCTTGTAGCAGTAGACAAGCGGTAAAATGGTTTTAAACCATTAAGGGAGAGTCGGACTAGATATAAGGAAGAAATGTTTTACGATGAGGGTGGTGAAACACTGGCACAGGTTGTCCACAGACGTGGTGGATGTCCCAGCTCTGGGAGCATTCACAGTCAGGCTGGGTGAGGCTCAGAGCAAACTGATCTAGTTGGAAATGTCCCTGCTCCTTGCAAAGGGGTTGGACTAGACGGCCCTTAGAGGTCCCTCCCAATCCAAACTATTCTATGTTTGGAAGTGCCACATTTCAGACAGAAGTAGGTTCCTCCCACTGAACAGCAGTTTGTACCCTGCTTGTTAAATATTTGGGGACTTTGCAAGGAAAAACTCTGAGCAGAAACAATTGTGATGTAGTCAGGAGTAGATGTTTGCCCAATGAGTAAATACCTTAGTAATGTCAGACAACTCATCCTCTAGTAATTCCATGCTGTTGCTTTGGAGCATTTGTTTCTTTGGCAATATCATTACAAAATCCCAGTACATTTATTTACATTTAGCTCACATTTACATTTAGCCCACAACAGCACCTGGCTAAAATCAGGTCTGATGCCACTTCATTAATCTAAGGAAATAGGGGAAGTCTAGGGTTGTTTTTTTCTCCTACCAGAGAAATAAGAAGGGGTTTAGTTTATGTTAGTAGTGTCTTATCAGATTTCACATCTTCATAAAGTTCTTTACTTTCCCTCTGGAAGTAATTCTTATGTTAGCTTTACATTACCTCACTTTTTTTTTTTTTCCATATCAACATGGAAAAAGGATGGTAGGCTTCCTAAAATGGATGTGAGTTTATGTCTATTACAATTCTTAATGCTATTCTGTCATTTGTTGTACTGATGTAGGAATACAGAACCAGAAACTGCCCACTGTCTGGCTGCTCTTATGTTCTCCTCAGTCATCCATCTGGTCACCATAATTTCCAAACAAGAACATCATAATCTAATCCATTTGTAAACTCTATAAACAATTGCTGGCCAGGCTAACATCACCTCAATGAGACAGCTAAATTCAGTTCCCTCAGATCTAGAGATAACAGGTCGAGGACCAGTCTGCACAATGTCCCCAGTGTGACAGGAGAGTAAGTGCTCTCCACAGGTTTCAGAGGGGCATGTAGTGATGGACTGGCTAGTTATGAGAGTCCCTTCCTAGTGGATTTGGACATCTACTGTTGCATAAACAGTGTAGATAGCTGGATTAAGATATTTAAAATACTTGGCATGGGAAATCATGCAGAAATGACCACTTCAAGTGAAAAAAATATTGCCTGTCTGTACACATAACTTTATGAGGAAAAAAATCACCCCCACAAAGTCAAGGCTGCACAGCTAATGCACTTCCTTACAGTGGTTGCAATCCTGGTTACTATAGTATCAGCTACAGTGAAGGAGTCTACCTCCATCAACATCTTTTTTTCTAGAAATGCCAGGATGCTATTAGCAGGGTTAAAAAGTTGTTCTATATGTGTGGTGGGTTGATCCTGGCTGGACACCACATGCTCACCAAAGCCACTCTATCACTCCCCTCCTCAGCTGGGCGGGGGAGAGAAAATATAATGAAAAGCAAAACAGATTCGACTCAGGGAAATTACTTTCATTTATTAACAATCCGCTCAGAGTAGGATAATGAGAAATAAAACCAAATCTTGAAAACACCTTCCCCCATCCCTCCCTTCTTCCCAGGTTCAACTTCACTCTGAATTTTCTCTACCTTCTTCCCTGCTGAGCAGTGCAAGGGGACAGGGAACGAGGGTTGCAGACAGTTCATCACACATTGTCTCTGCCACTCCTTCATCATTATGTTCTTCCCCTGCTCCAGTGTGGGGACCCTCCCATTGGAGACAGTTTGCCACAAACTTCTCCAATGAGAGCCCCTCCCATGAGCTGCAGTTCTACATGGACTGCTCCAGCATGGGTCCCTCCTTCGGAGGAACAGTGCAGTCCTGCAGGAACAGGCTCCTTTAATGTGGATCTCCTGTGGGATCACAAGTTCTGCCAGCAAACCTCCTGTGTGGGTTCCTCTCTTCATGGGTCCCCAGGTCCTGCTAGGAGCGTGCGCCAGCCTGGGCTTTCCATGGGGTCACAGCCTCCTTCAGGAACATCCACTTGCTCCAGTGTGGGTTCTTCCATGAGCTGCAGATGGAGATCTGCTTGACCACTGACCGCCATGAGCTGCAGGGGGACAGCCTACTTCACCATGGGTGCGCCAGCCTGGGGTGGGCTTTCGGTCACAGCTTCCTTCAGGAACATCCACTTGCTCCAGTGTGGGTTCTTCCATGGGCTGCAGATGGATATCTGCTTCACCACGGACCTCCATGAGCTGCAGGGGGACAGCCTACTTCACCATGGTCTTCACCATGGGCTGACAGGGAATCTGGTCTGGCACCTGAAGCACCTTCTTCGACTCCTTCTTAACTGACCTTGGTGTCTACAGGGCTGTTTCTCAACATCCACTTGCTCCAGTGTGGGTTCTTCCATGGGCTGCAGATGGATATCTGCTTCACCACGGACCTCCATGAGCTGCAGGGGGACAGCCTACTTCACCATGGTCTTCACCATGGGCTGACAGGGAATCTGGTCTGGCACCTGAAGCACCTTCTTCGACTCCTTCTTAACTGACCTTGGTGTCTACAGGGCTGTTTCTCGCATATTCTCATTACTCCCTGCTGCTGTCCTGCAGGTTGTTTTTCTTTTCCCTTACTTATATACATTATCTGAGAGGTGCTACCACTGTTACTGAAGGGCTCACCCTTGGCAGCAGTGGGTCTGTCTTGGAGCCAGCTAGCATTGGCTTCCAGCAACTTGTCAGAGAAGATGTCCCTGCTATCAAAACCTTGCCACACAAACCCAACCTGTCTACCCCAAACCACTCTGACCCTGAGAGTACAGTTCAAATGGAGCTGTATCACTCTGCATGATGATATTCCAGCAAGAAAGCATGTTCTGAAGGTGAATGCTGTCAAATAGGTACCTGCTAAAATCAGGCTTTTCTCCTGTCAGGAA
>NW_008675287.1:3328-10463 GCF_000695815.1 Acanthisitta chloris
CACTTTAGTGACAAGAGGTGATCTGCTAAGCATAAAAGTAACTTAATCTGCTTTGTCTCAAATTTGTTTTGAAGAAAGAAGGAAAACTTGAGGAAGAGTAGTAGACCCTTCTCCTTTCACACATCTTTTAACCAAAAAATAGTAATCAACTTTCACTTCAGTATATTTTCTTGAGAAGGTGAATACTTCTGGGATACTGTCAATTCATCCACATGTCTATTTTGGCTGATCCAGCTGATGAACAGTTCCTTAAGTCAGTCATTTTATTAAAGATATACAATTTTTTTTAATTATTCCATCTTCATTTTTTGTTGTTGTTTAAGGCTTTTCTGGTTTTCCTCCCTTTTTGGTTATGCTTATATACTGACAGCGATGGATCCTGATCAGGATCCTGATTTGGTCCTAATGTGGGTTAAATGTGAAAATGTTTGTAAGCAGACTTCTCATCTCAACTGGAGTCAAGCAAGAGCAGCACTTATCATTTTACGTTCCTCCTCCCTGCTCTACAGTCATTTCCTCATAAAAGAACAAGAGTCAGCTGGATCAGATTTGGGGGCCAGCCTTACTGGATCAGCTTGATGTGGTATGCAAATGCAGGAATTGACCCTCCCATGGATTGAGAAATAATTGCATCTGCAGTCAGTGTGTGCCCACATGCAATGAAGGCTCCATCAGAAACATCTACTTTGGCTTCTACCTCTCATTAGCTTAAGGCCAAGTGCCCTGGTCCAGCTGCAAATGGTGCAGAAAATCAGATGGTTCAATCCTTTCTTACATTATTTGTTGTTTTTACAGCATTCTGCTTCCACAAGTGCTCTGTAGCAGCCATTGCATGTGGGTCATGTGTAGCTTTTCACTGGTGAGCTTTACTGACTGGTTGACCACAGTAATGTCAACACACTTCTGAGTAAGGGCTGGGATTAATCATCATGGAAATGTGAATTTAACAATTGAATCCATGGAAGAGATAAATATGGGATAAAATGAGAAAAAAACATGTATGTGCTGGTTAGTCAAAAACATCCCTCTCCTTTGTCTATGGGAATCATATCCTTTGTCTGGTAATGTCCTATAAATTACACAGGGCAAGTTGCAAGAAAACACTGACAAGATATAAAGGGAAGCACATGAATTCTGAACTATACTGGTTTTGAAGAGCAAACCTCCCACTTCAGCTTCCTTGTCCCCCCATCCAGTGTAACACAGCTAAATGAACTCATCAAAGACTGAGCCAGTATTGTTCCTACCAATGGCTGTCAATGTGAGATTTCACTCCCTACCTTTTTTCACCTAGAATGAAATTATTAAAGTAATAACACTAGGGCACCTGGGCACACAACCTCATGGTCAGCCCAGGGAAAATTCTGCTGAGAAAATATCCAATAGCCTCACACTGAGAGAGACACACATAAATGTGCTCTTTGTCCTAATGAGAGAATGTTCTCTTGAGTTATTTCTACCATACTCTGACTCTCAACACCAAATCAAGCTCAGCAAATCCTGAAGCGACAGGGTGTGTGATGTCCACGACGCAGATGGTAGGGGAGCCAATGCAGCCTCACAGAGAGTAATCATGTTGCAGTTCATTGTGCTTGAAAGGCAGCTGTTGTACGAGATACTATTTGCTTTCGCTGGGTAAACCAAAGCAGCTTTCAGCCAACTGTGCAACACTCATCCAGCTGCCCAAAGAGCACCAGAGAAATACCCATGCTGGGGAGAATTAGGGCACTGACAGGGCACTCTAGCTGAATTTCCAAGTATTTCATCTCCTCTGCTGTTAAAAAGATCCGATCGAGCAGCTGCTTTATGACTTTATACTGTGGTTATGCCTTACCTAACATGGAGAGCTTCACCCTAGGCACCGTGCCGTTAGTCTTGCTCCATGGAGCTTGAAAATACATAACCAAAAGTTGGCAGAATCCTGTAAGAGAGAGGAGGATGTGTTGGAGGAACCAGAACTTGAGCCACTGGTATCTGTACACACTGGACAGGGTGAACGCAGCTACCCAGTACTGGGATCTGACATACTGGGGTAAGTGCTGTGTGCTGGCTCCTCAATTCTGCTGCAGTTGAGAACAGCAATGATGCACAGCATCTGCTTTCCAGTGCTGGAAGCTCAGCTCAGTCTGACAGGAGAATGGCAAGAAGTACAGTCTGCGAGCACAGGAAATACCACGTTTTTCGACCCTAGCAAATTTCAGGTGTATTTTTTCTCTATCTGAAGCTTACTGGAATATAGTGAATGTGCTACCTCCTGAGGCAGGCATGGAAATATGTCATAGCATATTGTTTTTTAAGCTGGTTTTACTTACCATGCTTTATGAAAGTGATCTATTTCCCTTGTACAGAAGTTGCATCATCTCAGCAGACTAATTAAGACAGAGCAAGTTAATACTAAGGAAAGTCTCTGTTCAAGAGAACCACAGACACTGTTCTTTCTGCTTCGAACCTAACTGGAATATCCAGCTACAGTAATACAGCACATCTGTCATGGCACTCATGGGATGTGACACCTCTCTGCAATGTATGGCAGCTATGTGGAGAAGGAGTTGAAGTTTCATGACTATCTCAGCAAATATGGAAGGAAGAAGATGGGATTTTTATTGCCTGCTGGGCGTACAGTCCCACATGGTCTTTTACATAGCTGTGAAAATGCAAGCCATATGAGCACATGTTCTTCCTTTGATAACTTTTTAAAGCAATTCTTCTACCAAAGAAATTCTACTGAAGTGATTCCGCAGGCTAAATATGCCCCAGTGCCCCTGACCAAGTCTGATAAGTCACTTCTTGGGGGCAGCAAGTGACTCAAGAAGAGCAAGGGAAGGGGACAAATATAAATGCCAAGGTGCATTAGAGTCAGGACCCTTCTGATAAATGTAGGTATATGCTTAGATAATTATGTTATCAGCATGATCAATGTCATACTGACACTGGCTCTAGTCCACTCAACCCTCTGGACACAGGATTAAGTCCATCTCTGCAGGATAAAATGGAATTTTCCACAATAAAATGGAATTATTTGCATGTACTAGAATTCCATTACTTTCCAGTTAGGCTCCAAAGAAGAGTTTCCTGAGCTGAAGTGTATTTGGAGCTACTCTATTACAGTGTTTAACAAGGATATATATGATGCTAAATAAGCAAGACAGCTCTACATGATCTGTCATAATATATGCATTATTGATCATTACTTAAGAAAAATAAAATTGGGTCCAGCTATAATAATGATCCATGGAATATTTTGGAGATCACAAATCAGGGACCATAGACTGAAATTCTGCAACACATAATTTTGGTCAAAAGCTTAATTATTTCCAAGTTATTTGTGGTTGTTAGATGAATTGTAGGAAACATAGGGGCTGCTTACCACACTTGAGTACTGATTAGCTTTTGAATATGAGTGGTATTCAGCGATGCTTGAATGCAGTGCTTCGAGCCAAGGCTTGTTACCTGAAAATACACCCACAAAGCACCTCAACAGCTTATAGAAATTTTTCTCTTGCCAAAACATTTAGAACGTTCTTGTTGATATCTCTGAATTGACTTGGCAGGTCTGCACAGTGAGTGCAGAAACATTTGTTACAGCTTATTCAATGATTTTTTGCTGCAAAACAAACAGCCCCTGAGCTGACTGGTTACCCTCCAGTCAATTAGTTACCATGGGGCTTTTTCCTCATCATAGCCTTGCTGACAAAATGATGAGACAATCAGACTTCTGTAAAGATTGCAAGTTATTTGTGCAAGGTCTTATCCTGCCATCTTTTGCCCTTTGCTGAGACACCACAAGTGGGGCTGGATGGAGCAGCAAAGCTGTGCCCTGAGCAGGGAGGAAGTGGGACACAAACTGACTCTCCTAACTCTGCCCCTGGTCAAACTGCTCATCCAAATAAGGGTTACTCATTCACATAAAGAAGATGAGCAGGATTTATCCCCCAGCATGCTTCAATAAACTGATAGCTTGTAATTTTCCTGTGAAACTGTGTGTGAAGAATGTGGTGCTGTTACAGTAGCATGAGAGACAAATCCCTGCCCCTGGTATGTTTTCATTTGTCTTTGGTATAAAGTTGATGTTTTCTTCTTGCTCACAGTTTAAAGGGAAATTACCCAGAAAAAGAAACAGAAGCAGGACTTCATGAGGGGCTGCCTGCCCCTCTTCTGCTTCATGCTATGCAAAATGCAGGGAAGAAAAAAACATACCAGCAAGCCAGAGTGGCTGTTTGGCTGGTTTGTATACATCTGCTCCCAAATGGTGGTCAGGGGTGGTTCAGCAAAAAATGCATTGCCTTCCCTCATGAGACACTGTGGCCTGAAAGGAGTAACCTGCTTGTGTAGAAAGGGAGCGCTCATCACATATCACACAGACAGGCAAAAGAGACAGCAGAGAGAGTCTTGAGGCTCAGGCGTTTCCAGGCTGCTGGGAAGAAACCCAATTTTTTGTCAGGGAGAAGTTATATTCCATCATCTTTATCTGTCACTAAGTGAAATCATAACAAACCAGCTTAACAGCAGGAACATTCCTCAGCATGTAAGGTTTGGTTATTTACTGCATACTGTATGGATCTCTGTCACTTTGTGCAGACATCTCTGGTGCAGATGTTCAAGCTTTGATAACAAAGGTTATAAATAGTATGTGTGGTAAACAACTTGTAGAATAGAATACCATTACCAAATAGCTCATATGTCTGTATGTATACTTAGCAGAGACAGCATGAGTCACACAAGGAACTCCGAAGGGAGACCAACACTTCCCCGTGGCTCCCACACTGGCACGTATGAAATGGGCCCTTTATTTATGGGAACTATTAGTGATGTGCCTGAACTATTAGCTATTTTGATAAAAACATAGTAAAGCTGAAAAAAGATACTGAAGTTGAGCACATGTTCTAACATTCCCATGCCTTCATAAATCTCTACGGCTTTGTCATGAAGGTGAATCAGGTGCCAACTGCATAACATTCTGCTTTTAAATAGGTTGTGTTAGGTACTGAAATGATCCAATTCACACAGACATCAGTTCTGCCTGGCACTGGCAGTCTTTCCATCACAGATTTTTGAAGTTCCCAAGCAGGGGGGTCACATCCAAAGATTTTCTGTTGTTACTCATGCCTGGCCCCATTCTGGCAAAATATTTGCCATCTCAGGTAGACGTGGAAAAAAGACTAGGTCAGGGATTAAAGACAATTGTAGTCTTTAACGAGACTTAGTGGTGATGTTACAGGCATGATTGCAGCAGGTTGTCCATGAAACTGAAGCTAAAGTTCTTATTCCACATGTAAAACTGCTAAGACTTTCCTGGAAATGTTTAACAAGGAAGAAGGGAGCATATGCTGAAGCTATTTCAAGTTATACAGAATGTATAAAAAAAAAGAGTGAGATTCTGCCCAACAGGATAACATGAAATGTTACAGTTTTGTTTTAACTGAAAAGTCTGCAGTTAGATCCAGTTGTCAAAGCCTTGGAGAGTTGGATGTGATGCTCCTATGATGTTGCATTTACACTTTGATTGTTTCAGTGGCTCCCAGTGCTGCTGTAATGATTTCTGCAGGCTGCAGTGTGCTAAGCTAAGAAACATCTAGTCATCTAGATTTGAATTCAGCTTTCTAGGAATCTGTGGTGTGTAGGTCCAGCATCCTAACTCAGACTTGTTGGAACAAAATGTGGTCTTTAAAAGTCTGATCAGACATGAGATAACAGCAGTCAGTCCTTACACCTGGCAGCAATTCGTCATCTGCCCATCATTTCCTACCTGCCCTCTACAGCCCTGCTTCAGCAAGCTTCCCAGCAGGGTGAGTTAACTAAGCAAGGAACTTACTGGGCTGTACTGGGTTTTGTGTCACCTACTTTAGACTGTGCTGGTTGAGTGAGAGCTGTGTTGTGTCGTGCAAATGTAGTCTTAGGATTTCTGTGATTCAGCTGCCAAATGCTTAACAAGGAAAAATAGCAACACCTTTTTCATCAGGGCTTAAACACATTGAAAACTGGGGGTCGTGGGGTGTTCTCTGATGCTGTGGCAATGGGGTTTGTACAAGCATGAGAAATTTCACTCTTGGTTGAAGTTGCACATTTCAATGGATCTCGTTTTTAAAAGCAGTTGGAGAAGAAGCTGCTTTGCCCTCTGGGGAGAGGCGTTGGGTTTCAGAGGAGGTGAACACCACTCCCTCATCCCCCAAGATGGATAGCCTGCGTGCTGAAAGGGCACAGATCAAGAGAAATTTTCTCTAGAACCTGTGGAACCAAGAACACACAGTCCTGGGGTGAGGTCTAGCTCTGTTTTTGTATCCACAGCTCATCTGCTGCTCTTTTCAGTGCTAAATTCATAATATAGGCTGCTGTACTTCTGTTACAGAGACAACACATTCTCAGATCCTCAAGCCTGTACATTAAAGACCAAAACTCAGGTGAAAGGCATGGCAGTGGTCATTACCAGAAAAACAGCATTTTTGAGAAGGTAATTGCCACACCTTGCCTATGGTGATTAAAAAAAAAGTGGATCTGCAAATCAAAATATGTTTACCTGGCACAGATGCTGCCTTTTCCAAGAGCAAATAAGGTTTCCAGCAAAAAGAACTTCTCCCCTTGGACTTTAGAGTTGGACTTCAGAAAATATCTACTTTACACTAAAAAGTCTTATCAAATCCCTAGTAGAAACACAGACTAGGTGAAAAATTACTTTACAAATGTCCGATTTATTGGACAAGGAGAACATGCTGGTGACAGCAGGCAATGTAAGATCCTTCTGCCTGCAAAGGCTCAACATTGCCTGATCACTGCCTATATATTCAAGCTCAGCACACAGCACCAAGCTGTCTCAAATGAGCCACTACAGACTAAGCATGCTATCTTCCTCCTAGCAAAGCTGTATATAAAATGGGAGGACAGAGAGAGCATGTTCTCTAGGACGCTGCATCTATACCATGAACTAATTGTAAAAATCAGTTAGCTCTCACTCCACATTTAGCTAAACATGAATTCACATCTTCTACCTCAGAGAAATACATTGAGATATGTAGCTGCAGAATGTCTCAATTTAATTCTGTAACAGGATGTAGCACAAGCCCTTAGTGTATGCTTTACATTGTATTATTTTCTTTGCATGATTTCATGTGACTCTTCCTTGTGCTGTCAAATATTCCTG
>NW_008675287.1:10478-30033 GCF_000695815.1 Acanthisitta chloris
AAATGTCAGTGCTGCGGAGATCTGTACAAATCTAACCCCTGCTGGAACCTCAAGCCCTCTGTCAGCCTTTTACATCAGGGGAATTCATATTCATGGAAGACAGCAGGGGCAGATCCTGCTGTGATATTTATACCTATCCCCTGCTTAGGTGCTTCACCTTCTTGACTTCAAATTCTGCATATTTGATTCAAAACAGAGGTTGTAGACAATGTCCTGTGGAGCTAACATGGCATAGAAGCCCTGTGTTCTACACAAGTAGGTACTGCAATCTTGAGTCCCCAGAGAGAACAAGGGGTACATTCAAATCAGCTCAGGAGAGGCCTTCGGTGCAGGTTTGTAGGGACAAACAAGGAGGTGACTCACCTTTGTTGTGATACTCCTTCCCAGCAGCCTGCAGCAAATGTGGAAAACCTCCCTGGGTTTAGAGCTGGCATGCAAAGTCAGAGAGTGTTCCTAAAGCTTAGCCACTTGGGAGCACTTGGCACACAGATGCTAATTGCCTCCTGAAATATTCTTGAATATCTTCATGCTGTCAGATGGCTTTATTTTTTGAGCCACACGAGATGGCACAGCTTGCAGCATACTTTTCTGCTGCCAGAGGCACCTCCTCATCATGCTGTGATTCCTCATACACTGTCCCCAGGACACTGGTAAGGCCAGCATGCTTCTTGGAAGGGAACAGAGACTGTAGGGGTGAGTCAAACTGATTGCTCTGCCCAATGCCACATTCACTGTGTGGAGGCTGAATGCCCCTCAGGTTATTTCAGCAGAGCAATAACTGAGATGAAGTGATGGGTAGTTCATTTTGGAGGGAGACTATGCTAAATGGAAAGCCAGTTTCTCATTTCTCAATAGACAACAGCTGTAAGTAGGAAAAAATTATTAGTGCCCGACAGTTCACTGGTTCCTTTGCAGACCTCTTAGGGTAGTATAAACCAATGCTGGATCTGCCAAGGGCATGCCTCTTGCACAGAGGAATAGTGTTTATTTAATAAAAGACTCCATTGAATAGCTGAAAATATAACTGCAAGCAAGAAAATCATCATCATAATCATCATCATCATCATTCAAGGAAACAGCTGATACCATGGGAGGTACATATAATATCTTACGTGACATTTAATGGAATATATAATTTTTACCCTTTATAGGTTGGGAATGGTATTTCTGGTTAAGATTGCCCATATTTCCCTCTCTAAAATTGTTTTTGATTGTTTGTAAGCTTATCATACTCTTTGTGCTGAAAGTTTTCATGCTTTTTAATTCAACCTGAATTCTTTGAGTACATTCTAGCCAAATTGATTTAACTAATTCAATAAACTCATAATTTTATAACCTGTAAAAAAATATGGTGAGCATTTAAAAAAAACCCCAATAAACCTCTGTTGTTCATTTGCTTTGGTGCACAAACTAGAAATAAAGTGGGTGTGATTTGTCAGTCTGGGGTTTTCCAAGATTTCCAGCAGTCTGAAATCTACTTGGCTTCTGTTGCTGATGCTATGTAGTTTTTGGGTGTCCCAGTTTGCTGAGCCAAGAAGCTTAAGGCAAGATGCTCTACAGGTGATGTGAGAAAGGGAACAAGGGAGGAGACAGGAGACAGTGATAAGTCAAAGTAAGACAAGATAACAGTCTCTCAGGCTAAGGCTGCAGACCCAACATTTATGACAAAAATTTTTCTTATCTGAGAATTGTATCCAACCAGACCCCAAAGCAAATACCAGAGATAGCCCCAGGAGGAGATCTGCAGCTCTGTCTTCAGAATAGTGCCTGTCAAAGAAGGCACACAGCTTTGCCTGTCCCAGTGAGGAAAAAAAGGGAGGATGATGTGCTGGCATTTCCAAGAGCACCATCCCTGCTGCCCTCTGCATTCAACACCTGCTTCAGCAAAGAGCTCTCAGGAGCTCTGGGACCACCACTGCATATTGGCAGCTATCAAAAGCTGCAGGTTGCACACTGAGAAGTAGAAGGTTTTATTTTATTTTTATTGCACACTCATGGATCCCCAAAGCACACAATGTTTCTGCTTGCACATTGCTGAGGATTAAAATAGCTCACCAGGGTGCTGCAAGCTGTACTTGCAGCAAAGCATACATGCAGCTTCATTAGAGATTGTATTTGCCATTTTTCATCTAACCTTACCATGGGTCAAAGACTGCAACATTTTGTGTAGTTCTTCTTTCAACCAACATTTTAGTCAGTCAAGTTTACAAAAAGTATGTCAGTTAGAAAGGGTCGCTAGTGCTGTGCAGAAGGGCAGAGAGAAGAAAAACCAGTGAACAAGATCTTCCCAATGCACTTAGAAACACTCCCGGACTTTTCAGTTCATTCCCCAGTTTTGTTTTCTTTGCCATTGTAAGGAGAATAAGCAAAGTTTCTTTGTCATCATTCTTCTCTCCCTGAGACATAAAGTTATTATCAATACCTACCACAGCTGAACAAATAATTAAAAATGAATAATTTGTACAATTAATGCAGTCTTTGCTCCCATTTATGTCATAACTGCCAGAGGATCACAAATTTCTTTTACATTTATTCCTTAGTTAAGTTTATTTGGTACAGCTTAATGATCCTAGTGCTCTGTAGATTGAATGTTAATTTTAGGTAATTATTCACATTCATTAATATGCACATTGTTTTCTAGTGGCTGGTCAAATAAATCAAGTGATGTCATTTTTATTCCCTGGCTGAATAAATCTGCAGTCACTTCCAGTATAAATGTTCATAAACATGAATATAATGCCTGTTTGTTTGAACAGTTCGACATACAGGCTTTGAAAATTCTCTTCTGAGTTTATTTGAACTGGAAAACCATAATTTCCCTCATATCTGCAAGCAAATGAGTACAAAAGGTGTGGTAGCACATCTAGAATGAATGTATTTAAAATTCAAATGGATATTGGCTTGTAGCTTCTTTATATATGTGTACCTCTTCTTCCAGCCCTTCAAATGCAGCTGGTGCATTCAGGTCTCTGCATCAGACTGCTATATAAAAGGCATTATTTGCTCCAACTTCTGGCATCTTCCATTCTCTAATGCGTTCCCAGCAGATAAACAGCATTCTTTTGTACTGCTGATAGGCATTTAAGAGCTTCTTTAGCCAGTTCATAGCATTAATGAGAAATAAAAATTACTTCCCTAGTA
Organism: Acanthisitta chloris; assembly: GCF_000695815.1. Taxonomy (NCBI): domain Eukaryota; kingdom Metazoa; phylum Chordata; class Aves; order Passeriformes; family Acanthisittidae; genus Acanthisitta; species Acanthisitta chloris. The sequence continues at coordinate 13,620 of NW_008675287.1, forward strand.
CCACGTGGCCAAATCACAATGACCTGCTTTAATGAGAGCTGTTCTTTTGACTTCAGTGGCAGAGGGATCCTGCCTCTTTTTAGTAGATGGCTACTTTGCTCAGAAAAATCATCACTTCTTTAGTAGCAGTGTGCAGCCTTTATCAGAGGGAGAAGCATACTTACCTTCCAAGGTATCTGCTGTCTTTCTTTTTGTATTGTATCAGTCCTCAATAAAATCCCTTCTCCTTGTGGCCCAAAGTTCCTTGGAATGTCATAGCAGCAACAGCATCTCAAAACCTGAGGCTTAGTGTTTCCTAAAAGCTGAGGCATATGACCATCAGAATTCAGTGTGATTTTAAATCAGATGGATGCTTGATGTTATTTAAAAAAATAATTTATAAAACTCAATATAATCCAAAAATAATACAACAAATATAACCCCAAAACTATGCCATGAAAGAACTATTTTGGTGTGAAACCTACAGGTACTGTGGATGGGAAAAGTCCTCCCTACACATGCTGAAAACCTCTTTCCTGGAGGAGTATCTCCACAAAAGCATGTCCATAGCAATGCCACATATCCCCTTGCTGTGAACACTGGGTATTACTGATGTGCTGAGAGGCTTTGTTACTGCCAGAGAGCCAGGCCAGCAACAAAATTGGTTTAATTTCATTGATTTACAGGTGTAGGCTTGAGGACAGGCTGGAATAGGTTCCAGCAGAGGAGCAATACACCAGGAGGTGCTACACAGGCAGGCAGACATGTAGAGAGTGATGAATTCAGCTCCAATTAATGGGTTGCCATGGTTAGTGCAATCTACTGCCCAAGACACCAGCTCAGTGGCATGCAGACACTTTGTGTTCAAGCCAGGATTTTAAGCAAGGGCCACAGGGTGCTGAGCTCTCACCCTGACTTCAGTTTCTCCTTCCCCACTGGCACAGAGCTCTCTCCCGGCTTCCTCCCTATCTTTCATTTTGTGCAGATTTTTGCTTTGCCACAGATATTACTCACCTGCCCTGCCTTTGTTTTACCTTCTATTGCTAACACACATTAATACCTGCTTGATAAAGCATTTCCTCTCTGATTCCACCTCCTCCGACTCCTATTCACTATGGACTACCTTTCCAAAGGTATCCAGTTTAACTGAGGTGTCTCCTGGGATTAATCATAGCAGATCAGCAGGACAGCCTAGCAAGGCATCATCTCCTTTGCAATTCCGAATATCCTTGTGTTATTTGTCCATTTTTTTTTCATTTTGGTTCATTATTACTTCTGCATTTGTAGTTGTGAGTGTCAAAGCTCTCACAACTACAAAAACCTGAGAAAGGTTTAATGTTTGTTTAACAGATAAGCTAAAGGAGGTTTCTGTGATAATATTCAGGTATCAATTTAACGGTCCACTAGGTAGCCAAGACAGACCAGGAGTGACCTCTGTGGTAACCTAGAGGGGCTGATTCCATGGCAGAGTGTCCAACCAGCTGGAGACAAAGGTAGGGCTCAAACCCTCCCTTGGTTATACCAAGCCATGTCTCCTCCTAGGCTGAATAGGTCTGCTTTGCCATGCATATGACAACAGCCACAGCAGCAAGTTTGTGAAGAAGTTTGAGGATAAAGCGCATTGACATAAATTACTTTCTATCAGATGAATAAAAAATGTTACAAACATTATAAAAGTCATTATAGGGGTATCATTTGCTGAGCTCAGGAAAAAGTCATGCAAAATATCAGAGGTATTTCTTGTCCATGTATCAAATGAGTAAATAACCTTGAGAAGGAAGCAAGCAACTTTTAAAAGAACAATTTTATGAAAATATCACAATAAATATCCCTTTTTGTTCAAATGGATACCATTGATTTATACACAGACATCAGTCCCTCACTGCCTGGAAACAGAAACATGTATTTGATTTACATAAAACTCTTCTGTTTATTTAGAAAGAAGGACACAGAGGCACTCTTTTCCTCAAGGTTTTCAAACAAGAAGGATATGCACTATTAAGGAAATCTCTGTTCAAAGCACTCAGTCTACATTTTCTTGTCATCTAGGGAGGGAGGCGTTGCATCCACACGGGTTGCTGCATGCATCTGAGCACCAGCAAGTCAGGCTGGTGGCACTCAGGAGTAGAGAGCTATGGTCTTTATTTATTTTGTTTTTCTGAAGAAGTTGCTGGGACTGAGGGAACAACTGCAGGGTTAGCAGGTCTCTAGATAATGATCCTGAAGGAAGCTTTTAGCAGAGTAGATTTCCTGTTATTGTAAGGCACCTATTCCAGGGTTATAATTGTTCCGGACAGATCTAGTGCTTTCCATTATGCATCACTCAGATTGCTTTGATAAACAAAGCATTTGCTCATGTTGATTGTAAAGCGAGAAGGAAACTCACACCCTAATCCAATTTAAAATATAGCCAGGAGGTGGATGTTGATTACAGTGTGAATACAGCCACCATCACATTAGTGTAAACCCAGATGCTGGACGAGAAAACAGGCAGTTTGGTATTTGCAGTGCTGCGGGAAAGGAGTGGTACCCACTCCCAGTACCCCTGGGACACTCAGGACTACAGATTTTCCTTACTCTCCCTTCTTATCCATTATAAACATGCTCCTCGGTGTGTTCAGGCATTCTGCTTATTTCAACCACCTAGAGGTGGGATGGGAAAAGGACATTTGGGTTAAAAAGTGAGCGCAGAGCAGGAGTCACAGTTTGTGAAAGAAGGCTGTGATTTAATGGTTAGTCTGGCTTTGAAAGACCTCTGAGAGCTGATGTGTGGAAGAAAAGAAGGAAGAGTGAAATAGAAATGGGAATTGGGGGGGAAGTGGAGGAAAGGAGACAAGTAAAAGACAAGGGAAGGTATTACTACAGAACAGCATGAACACTGATGGGAAGTGATGGTCCTAACCCCCCAGAGAACCAGGATTCCTGTTCACAGATCAAAACTCTTAGAAATAAAAAGGCTCTACACTTTGTTCAGTTGCTTTAGTTAAGACAAAGACACCAGTGGTCTCAGTTTGTTTCAGGTCTTGCTGCAGTTTCCACATCAAAAAGCCACCTACACCTGTGGCCTTTGGTTACCAGCACAGATGTCAGAAGCTGCAAGATCAGAAACCTTCATCTTGCCACAGGCTCTTGCCTGGCCACATGCCTGTGGTGCCTGAGCAGAGCAATAATCCCATCTGACAGAGAGAGGAGAGAAGCAAAGTGATGCTCAGGTTCAACCAGGCAGCCTGCATGGGAGCAGGGTTTGAATCCCCCCAAGTCCAGCCTTCCTTTCAGCCAGCCCGTCTAGATGAGGTATACATGCACTGTAGCCTCTGTGCCTGCTCCTGGAAAAAATAGGGCTAGTCCTTCTTGTAGGGCAACAAGGCACCAGGAGAAAAACTCGTTTGCTGCCTTTCTAATGGAGTTTTACTTGGGAGGGAGTTGGTTTTGGGTAGCTGATTACTGCAAACATTATGAACTTCAAATTAAGGGAAATGCCTTTGTTTTCCTTAAAAAATAGGTTTTTGAAACAGTGTAGTTAAGATCCCATAAGACTTACTGGCTTGACTGCAGGGCAGATTCAACTCTCAGATGATACAAATGGACCCAACTGCCGTCCCTAATGTTGCTGCAAACTCCCTCTCAGTCCACAGAGAACAAAATCCACTGCTTAGTTTTGCCTCAGAGTAAAGTAAAAAGGAGCACACTTTCAAGCAAATATAATTTCCTCTGAAATCTCATGGCCAGCTACTCCAGATTTGAGCTAGACTTATCTGAAAACCATGTTCCTGTAGGAGGCTTGGACCAACAAACCAGCAATAAGATGACATGCTTTTTTAGCAGAGAAATGTTATCTTGCCTGGCAGTCCTCTGAGCCAGGCTGAAATCGTACATCCAGATTAGGGCAGTGTTGGACCTGCACAAGCTAAAGCCCCCTGTAGGATGGTACTTCTGTGCTAGACTCAGCTCCACACTGATTTCTGCTCTCCATCTTGGAGCTGACTCTCAGAGCATACCCTGAGCTCAGTCGCGTAAGGACACATATACCCATGGAGATACATTTCTGAGGAAAAGCACAGGAAAGAAAAGCATAAGGTGGAAAACCTTTCCTCCACCCTGGAGACCAAGATGTGAACAGCTGTCTCTGCCTTCTCCCTATGTTACCAGCACCAAAGCATGGCTTCACCAGAGGGCATTGACTAAATGAGTGCAGGCCACCCAACTGATACCTTTCATTAGTATCATATGGATCAGGATACAGCCACAAAGGAGAAGAGATGCAGGGTTTAATTTCTCCTCATAGGATTATACTGATCTGAGACACTCTGAAACAAACTGTGCTGGGACTTAACAGGGCCCCACTGACCAAGCCAGAGAGCCATGGGACAGGACTCCTTGACAGACAAGGCCAGTTTGTGGCAGCCTCCTAATTCTTGAGGCTGGTGGCTTCAATGCTAAAACAGTAGCCAGATAACCAGATATTTTGCTGGTACAACATTGCAGGCATGAATGGCACTTGACTAACAACATGAAGCAAGTCTTGGCCCAAGGACATTTATAATCCAAGACTTCAATGGCAGCTGGGAAGAAGCAGCAGATTCCTGGCCTAAACAGACTTTGCATTAAGATACAATTTGAAAAAGAGCAGGGGAGGCTAACAGAGTTCAAATGTGATACTTCAGCCCTTTCTTCAGACAATCCTCATTTCCCCTGTTTAGCCCATCCCAAAGATCATTTCAACCCTTGTGGCTGTGGATCTGCATCCCCTCCTCTCAAGCAGCAACAGCTAGCTAGGCTTGACTTTATTCACCTCTCATGTGGCATCCCCTTGTGGGGCTGTTGGCAGTGATGCTCAGGAGAAGAAGAAAAGAGGGGAGGACCAGGAGTACAACGGTAACTATCAGATTTGCTTCTTATCTCTGGTTATGGTATTAGGTATCATGGCTGGTTTGAGGATTTACACCAAGAAAAGCAATGGATTTGGGAGAAGAAAGTGTAGAATGGGGATTAGACTGAGAAATTCATCAGAATTGTGTGGAGTTATACACACACACAAACACGCACATATATAATAAAAAAATCTCTAGCAGTCAAAAGCATGGTAATAAAAGGCTACTGAAAATTAGCAGAAGAGCATTACTGAAAGCAGGGAGACAAGTGTAGGAAATGCTTAGCTATTAGCAAAAACAGACTCTTTTCAGCACAGCTCTTCGAAAATCCCAAAAATAAACCTGTACCTGGAACTGGGATAAATAGAAATATTGACTGTTCTCTTAGACTCTCTTTGTCAGCTTCATTTCTGAAGTGCCCTATATTTAAAAGGCAAAGGACTTAACCCCAGCATTAGCTGAGTAGGATGTTATCAGTCTGTTATCTGGCTTTGGAAATTCTCTGTTTTGTTAGGAACTGAAGATTCAGAGAAAGGTCATTTGTCAAAATAGTCTGATTAAATTTGAGTGCTAGTCCCTTTTTTCCATGTTAGCTTCTTTGGTTGGTCTGTCACTTAAAAACACTTCATAGCATAAAATGAACCCTGGCCAGGTAACAGATGCTTATTTACCAAAGAGGCATAGTTCTGCTTGCCACCTGAAAATTCAAGCTTCTATGTACTTCTCTGCAAGCCATTTGGGTGAAGCAGTCACCCTGATCTACAAAGCTGAAACCCACCACACCTGTACTACATCACTCAGAGTGCCTAAGGAGCCCCAGCAGTAGGTAACAGGCAAAGAGTAACCACTACATCCTTGTGCATATCCTTGCAGACTGCAGGTTGCATCAGAGTTTAGCATGCCATTAGATCCAGGTGCAACCTCTTGATGTTTGGCTCATGACCTACAGGCCAGGCTCCCTGGTCTAAGTTTGTATTAGTGGAGCCATTCCGCAGTGATTACTCACTTGGGCTGCTCAGAAGCCACCGCTGCTGTACAATAGCATTCTCTGGTGTCTAAATCCCAGCAGTTATTAAAGTTTCTCTACCTGGTGGTTGTTGCTAGGCAAAAGGTATCCTGCAAGTGCTCCATCACTAAGGTCAATTAAATGCTATCCTCAAGCAAGCTGCTTTGAACTGAAGCCTGTGTGGAAACAAAGAGGCAAGATTCTTGTTCTCTTCATTAAAGAATGATTTGAGTTGTTGATAGAGATGAGCCTTAGTCACAGCTTTTAATTTCCTCAGAGTAGAAAGGAGCTTTGGACAGTAATTTTTAGGACTAAGCAAGGACACTGAATTTTTAAAGAAAGAAAATACATCTGATGTAATGTACATAAAATGAAATAGCAATGCCCAACCCCTCCTCTTTTGCATAACTTTTTAATCTGAAATGAGTGTCAGTGTCAGGTGACCCTGTAGTCCATGCCCACAGTAGGGTCCCCAGTTGTACCAACAGAATGAGGCACATTTCTGTTCAGATTTGGGATTTGCTGCAAGAGAAAGAAAAAGATAGGAGTCTTGCTAAGGTTTGAAGGAGAGACTGAAGGACAGAAAGGGAAAAAAGAGAAGGAAAATATTATGTGTAGGCTTAAAGGTGATGACTGTTTCCTCACTGATAATAAATGTGCCAAGAAGGCTGAATTCATTTAAAAAGGTCATTGGAAAAAAAAGTCAGATGAAAAATGTTTCAATAATTGAAATCCAAAGTTTTGTGCATGTTATTTCATCTGGGTTTCTGTCAGCTCAGCCAAACAGTTTCTGAGCAAGCAGCATTGCTGTGCAGAGCTCCATCAGGCAGGAACAGCCAGGGAAGGAATTTTGGACTGGCCAAAACAGCTCAGTGTCCTGGGGAACTGCTTGCCCTGGGTCTGAGAAAATACTCGGGGCTCAGCTAAAAAAGCTGGAAGTAGGATTGTGGTTGAGGTTTCCCTTATTTCAAAGTCTCTGGATTTCCTTTCATCCAGCAGAAAGAATTTTATTTTTAAAAAATTAAGCTAGAGTGCTAATTATTTTTTCCTGAGAAATTCCAAATACAGAATATTAATGTAACAAACTTTTCATGCCTCGTTCAATCCTAGAGGGTACCTAAATTATTTTTTGCAGCAAATAATGTTTTTTGTCAGTAAGACAGTTTAGGAGCCTCTATGCCTACTCAAGTTTCGTGTTCAATTTTTTGAATAATTCAGGCAGAAAAAACATTTTGAAAATGTCAGACCATTTTACTTCAAGATTTTGGTGTTTCATTCTGCTGCAGCACTGTAAAGCTAAAGGAAACAGAGGAAAACTCTTGGTGATGTCAAATCCTTCACCTGATTGGATAGTGGTGTGGGAAAATCCACATCTTATTAGTGAATTGGAAACTAGAACCCAGCTGACCTTCACCTACTGTGCCTGTCACCACCAGGTTACGGAGTTGCTGGTTTAGTGCAATTTCCAGTATTTTGGAGCATTTTTAAAGAAATATATTTTGGAGATACAGCATTCACTTCAGAGATGAAGAATTCCAACTTTGTCCTCTCACATCTAGAGTATATCCCCCAAATACTAGGCTTCTCTGGGAAGGGGGAAGAAACATCATGACCTTGTCAGTCTTCAGTATCCAGAACAAACAGTGTGATGCTGTACCTGGATATAAATAATTCTGGAACTTTTAAAAGAAACAGGAATGTCACCTTTCCTCTTGCTCTTTCCCAGCTATGTTTCACCTCCTCCTGCTCAGACTGCAGCAGAAACTGCTGAAAGCCTCTGTGAAACACTTTATAATTTTTTCATTTAATTTGAAACAGTTTCTCGGCCTTTTCTTTTGGTGTGGAAAACAATATTTGATTTTGGGGTCATTCAAAAAGGGAGATTTCTCTATTGTATTATAATCCTATAGTAATACAGTGCATTATTTCATATCCCCTTGAACAGCCTTCCACCAGGAAAAAGTGAAACACTTATCCTTCCTTTGATTTCTGCACAGGCATCCTGCTGGTGATAGCAGCCAATTAGCTCTTTGCCATAGGATGGCACCATCCTGAATCCGTAACTCAGCTAGTGAACCATTTGTCTTTTGAAATCTATGCTCTGCACCTTCTGGATATAGTTGACACCCAGTCTAACACACAGGAGTAACACAGGCTGCCTGCATCGTATCTGCAAATACCAAATCTGCGAATATAAAAATGCAAAATGTTTGAATCTGTGGGCTTGGTTGTGACCCAAAAAATGTACAGACATTTTTTCTCCACTTCTCTTTCCCCTCTGAAGGACCCTTCCCAGCTTGAGATGGCTGTAATGTAGAGAAGGCAGCATTCACAAATTCTTCTCACTGACTGCTTTTCTCAGCAGTAGTTGTCAAGGGTCTTTCCTCAGTGCTGTGAAAGTCCCTACAGGTGATGTGCCACAGGAGACCTTCAGGCTGCTGGAAAAGCCTTATGTAGAAGCCAGTGTAATTTTAGAGCCAGAGCCAAAATGTTCCCATTGCTAGGGCTGCAATCCTGCCCTAGCAGAACAAGTGACAAACGTTGCCCATGAGAGAAGACTAGTACAGAAAAAAATTGTTGGGTAAGAAAACAAATGTTAATTATGTAAGCTAAAAAAAAAACCCCACACATTGCACAGATGAAATGACAGGCAACTGCTGAATTTTCCTGCTAGTGCATCTTACTCCATTTTACTGCTAGGGCTTCCTGTAAGAAGAGTTAAACTACTCACACATGTTGAGATTTGCCAGAGTTTTCATTTTCAGTGCTGTGCCAGAGGGGCAGGTGGCAAAGAAGCCTGACAGTGGTTTTATACATCTTCAACACGAAGTGGAACAATAATGTTCTGGCAAGGATGCTAAATGGGGGAGTCATATCATCGCAGCACGTAATTTCTTGCTCAGCCTCCTCTTGTTTCCCCTTTTTTCCCCTCTGGACAAGTCACTTAACTGCAGTCATCTTTAGTTGCCTTATTTTTGTGTTAGAGACAGAAATATCTGTGCCACGTTTCCATGCCTACTCATATTTACAGAGTTTGTTCTGAAATCCCAAGATGAAAAATCAAAGGAAAGGGTTGCTAATAACACAACAGCAAAGCAAGTACACCTCCAGCATCCCTTGTTTTGCCCTGAGTCTTTTCTCCCAGGAGAACAGTTATTCAGAAAGGGAGGTCAATAGAACCCTAAAGACAAGCTAACTGAATAGTTCATATTTCTTATAATCTTTAATGATGTTCAATGACATGAAATTGTTACCATGGAAACTAGTTTAACAAAGGTGTTATATGTGCTATTTCCAAGGTTCAGACAAGGCTCCTGCCTCTACCAGTGAAATTTGTTAGAGGAGGGGATGACTTTTCGGTGTCTTCATGGGTCAAGCAACAGCTATCTGAAAACCCATAGTTCAATAATTAGATATTTGCCTGATTTCATCCAGAAAGAACATCCATTGTTCCCATCTCCTTCCCTTACAAGTAATCAGTATAAATTTAAGATATTATTAGTTGAAGACTCTTCAGGAAATGCAAGAAGCCTGAAACTGGACCTGCCAAATCAATTATTTTCTATTGCTTTGCTGTAGGCTATTTTAGAACAGAAGACATAAGATGTGGACTTCCAAGATGAAGCTCATCTAACAAAAGTTAGAAGCTGAGAAAACAGAACATTCTGCATCATTGCGGGTCTGATGATGCCAAGAGATATGTCTTCATGGAGTGCGTTTCTGAATTCCATCCAGAGTTTATAGAAAGTGACTTATTCTCCATAGAATATAATTTCTGTTATAGCCTATTCCTGTTCTTCATATAGTTATACTAAATAGCATGAAAAGAGAGAGAGAGAGAGAGAGAGAGAATGAGAGAGGAGGCTTCTGGCGCTCAAGGTTAAGAGATCTGCTGAGGTACACCAAAATCAGCAGAGGCTACAAGGTAGGAACAATGGCAAGATTATCTGTTGTACCAAGGCAAATGCAGCCCTGCAGGAAACATACCTAGGCAGAGGTCTGCTAAAAGCAAGTTGTGTAAGTATGTTATGCCCCAGGATGGACTCCCTAGGGAAGGCCAGCCTGCTCAGGAGATCCCTGATGACACAAATTTGAAAGTCTACAAAATATGATCTGCCAGGACATGTGCTTGTTTAGCCAAAGAGAGCATGGAGGAGCGATGTAGGAAGGGTCTTTGTATACACCCAGGGTAGATATAAGCAGGAAAGGACTATTTGGTTGAGGAGGGGTGTGGTGAGAAGGACAAGGAATAATGGGTTTAAATTATGCACCATGACATTTAGATTTGGTTTTAAGGGTGGGATTCATCTAAGTAAATATAGACATCTACCTTGTAAATATTCCATCTAGGTTTCATCCATAAGAGTGGAAAGAAAGAGTCACTTACAGAGCACGGATCATCTCATCCTAAAATAGGCATCTAAAACAGAGCTTTCACAACACCTCGTGCTTTTCAACCACAGCAAAGTGAACCTGTTTCTTGCATCCAGTGCTCCCAAACTGGTTCCTGCCCTCACAGCCCTAAAAATTAAAGTTTGCAAATGCACAATGTATGTGGGACTGAGTGCCAGGGGCTGCTAACCCCACTTATCCTCATTTGTGAAGGTAAAGAGCAGTGCCGGGAACAGGCTGAACTGTTACATCCAATTAGTGCTGTGACTGCAGGATTGTATTTAGCAGTTGTAGCACATCCCTGTGAGTGCTAATGACCACGTTAGAAAGACCACATGTTTATGCAGAATATAAATGTCCCTGTTTCCTGCTGTCATGTGCTGGGAATTGGATCTGGGTCATGCTTCCTATGAATCCTTTCCAAAGAAGAAGGGGAAAAAAGGAAGAGGAACATCACCTTGGTGAAGGACAGGTTTTCTCTTGCACTCCAAGCTGCAGGCACAGCATAAATGTCTGTGCAGTATCATGTTTTTAGAGATGTGGAGAATTAGTGTCCAATGACCAGGTTTTATATAATCAAAGAAAAATTACAGCTTAGGTTGTCAGCAGGTAATAAATTAAATGACTGCATCTCTCAAAATAATACCTTTGCTTCACCATATTGAGTTCAGTGCCAGAGATGCACCTTTTCCTTTTTGTGTAATTCTTTATTCTAACATTATCCACGTGAAAGGCCAACAGGAAAGCTGTCTTCCTTGCAATGAGCTGACACACACACATGCATCTGCTCCTTTTTCCTTTTCATTTGATAGCACCTGTAATGAAAATGCAGAGATGCTTGTAAGAGCTAATGGCAAACAGTAATAAGAGTGCACATTAGACATTATTATTGTCTTTAAAAAAAGCAAATTGGAACAGCTCTATCATGAGGAAAGGAAAAAAATCTCTCCAGCCAGAGCAAATGGGGATAAGTGTGCTTTGCCCATCTTTGTTCTAAATCACAGAACTCAAAAGGGCTAAAGGTTGGTTTTAATGATCTCTTGATGAAGTGTAATGAAGGATACTTTTACTGCCCAGAAAGTCCAATCCCGCAGCACATTTTACTTACAGAAGCACTCTGAATATTGAGCCATGGATAAGCCACCTTTCCTTTGAGATTCTGACAAGCTTCTGTATATTTTATCAGATATAATAAATATATACCAACCAAAGGAGCAAATAAACAGTGATAAGCAGTACACAGAAATCAGGTCAGCACAGTGGTACTTGTAAAACATGGTAAACATGCATTAGACCACCAGCACAGGCACTAAATCAATACGTGAGGAGATCAGATGTTATCAGGAGGCAAGCAGCTATAGATTTCTTCTAGTTTAATTGTATTTCTGCACCTCTGTAAGCTATTAGAGGTGGGTAAATGTGCCAGCGTAAAGGCTTAATGATGACTTAGTCTAGCGCTTCTGTAATGCTTTCCATCTTCAGCATGCCACCCGTCTGAGGCATGTAGGTAAATATTAACCCTGCTCTACAGCTGACTTATTTATAAGCTATCAGCAGGCAGGTTATGCTGGCGGGCTGCAGAGACTAATTTATAGCTCAGCCATGGGGAGTCACTTGGTTTGTCTGCACCTGGGAGTAATTTCATACTGCCACTAGTCCTTCTCCATCCTGTGGATGGAGATTTCATTGTCTGCCAGCTCCTGCAGTGGGAGGATAACGAATAGCTGGCTGCAGGAGCCCCACCAGCCTCCTCTCCTCTGGATTCTTGGCCAGACCTGGGATGCCAGGCCAGTTTGTCCCCTGACATTTTAGCAATTGCTAGGGACAGCCAGGGGCACTTTTTTTTTTTTTGCCCTTGGAAGAGCTTGCTTTTATTTGCTAGAGAACAAACAGGTCCTGACCTCATCTTCCCTAGCGTAAATCAGGAGAAACGATGCTGAAACCACTGGGGTTGCATCATTAGGAGCAAAGTGGTTACAAGGGAATTAATTCGTTGCTATTTATTGATTATGCAGAGGATCAAATTCTTGTTGTGTTACAAAGAGTCAACTGGAGAAGAAAGGACATTTCATTAAAGAAATAAATGTTTGGTGGCTATTGTTCTGGAGGCTAAGGGACTGAATAACAAATAATTTATGGTAACTTTTAACATCTTCCCTGGTAGGCTAATAGCACAGTAACACACTTAAAACATCTATCCTTTCCTAATTCACTATAAATGGTTAAAAAGCAGGTTTTAATGATGAATAGGTGATATTTTCTGGAGACTGATTTATTGGAACAACTCTTCTTGCTGTCTTGATAGCAGGGTGATCATGGATAGGTACACAAGGGCCATGGGGTAGATGGCACCCAGCACAGCCACACGGGAGGTGCTGCCATGGGCAGCCTGGCTGTGTGGAGTGGGAAGCAACCAGCAGAGCACAACAGGACACAGCTCTGCTCCCAGTGGAGGCAGAGCCAGCACAGGGATTTGGTGTGCAGGCTGAAGCACACACATACCGAGGTAAAGAAACTGATCTGGCTCAGTCTGTTTAGCGTCTATATACTGAGGCATTAATGGTGCTTTACACCACTATGCATTAAGGATCCCATTAATGCACTGGTGGATGCACATTTTCATTCCCTTTCTGGTACTGAACTTGCCAGTGAGCCACTTTTGCTCATTGCACAGGCCAGTTTTTGATGGCATCATTAGACAGTGTGATTACATCATAAATCACACTGCTGTTAAAGCAAACACCCCGATCTGTAGAGCAAACATAGATGTGCCCAGTAAACCCCTGTATGTCTGTGAGTCTCTGTCTCCCCAGAGAGTGTAGGATATATTCAGTCCCATTCTTCTCTGATGTACTTTAGAGAAATCACTTGATCGCAGTAGTTACCTAAACTTCTTGTTTGGCCCTTTTAACTTTGTGAATTATTTACATTCAAAATGAATGACAAGTCACGACAAGGTGGAGAAGAGAATAGGTATCTGCACCAAAGGAGCAAGTCCTTCTGTCTTCCAAGTCTTGCATCTGAAAAACTTGTCCCAAGAGTCAGGTCAGGGGCATGGCATGACTAGAAAGCCAGTAGTGAGTGATGCAGTCAGGGACCAAGCAGGATCAGGTGAAGTAGTCAGGAACAGAGAAGCAGGTTGGATCTAAGACGTTCAGAGTCAGAAACATCATGCAGAGCCAAAATGCAGGAGACCAAAATAATGACCAGGAGCAAGAATCTGGAGGATAATGGCAGCCCAGAGGTGGGCTAAGCAAAGCTAGGGCAACTCAGCAACCTCCTAAGGAAAGTCTAGGAGATGGTGATCAACTGCAGGTCAACTGCCTGGAACTCACAGGTTGGCCTTAGAATGCCCCTGATGTTTTGGAGCAAGAGGAGCAGTGAGACAGTTAGAGACCTCCACCAGGGCAGTGCAGCAATGGTACTGTGCCTCTTATGCTGCACTCCTGTAAGATGTAAGGGAGCAGGAGAGGTGAAAACTCTGTAGGATTCCTGTGAGCAACCATAATGATGCCACATTCTGGGTATGCTGCTGGGCCAATGGCCTTAGGTGTTGATTTGTGCCTGCAGCACATCAGAATAGGCTTGCTGAAGTTTGCACAATGAGGTACTCATGATAGCATTTGGAAAGTCTGTAGTAAAGTCATACACCTCCTACACCCTGTCATGGTAATGGTCAACCATGTGTGAATCATGTTACCATTCATATAGTATGTGGTTCATCACGGAGGCCCAGCTTTCTATCTAATCCTGCCTCTAATTATTATTCAAACACATGCTTTTACTATCCATCTCACACATTTTTACATTAATTTTTTACATTTCTTAATATGCAGAAGATAACCTGATTACAACTTTGGCCTTCAAGACAAGGCATAGCTTGTTTTTTAAATGCCATGTTTCATATAAGGTACACATAGATGTAACCTTATTAGACACAATTACTGGTTATTAATGACATGAAGCATAAATATGCATGCACAGAGACTATAACCAGATGTACTGCTGAATTAAAATACCAGTCATGTTAGCACTAATTACTCAGACCTTTGGGCACAAGCAACGTTCACCTAACAGAGCCAGGAATGGAATCCTCTGTGAGAACAATGGTGGTAGTTGGTTTATCTTCCCTTCATCCTCCAAAAGGAGCTCAGAGAAATGAAAATTCAGGATACGAAATGAAATACATGGCAAGAATACACTCTTTTTCAAAAACATTGTGCATGTGGTAGCTCACACCAAGCAGCCACAACAGGAAAGCACCTTCTCAGATCTGCCCCAGATACCTGCTCCATGGACACTTAAATGCCCACAGCTCATGAACACCTGTCCATGGCTGTAGGCTTCTGCCCCCAAAGCAGCACAGAGGTGACCTTGCAGCAGCAATGATGACTGCTACCCTTAGGCCTTGGCCTGCTCTCTCTCAGAGGTATCACCCTCCTACTCACCCAGAAGAAGGTCTCAGCCACTTTGGCTTAGTGTGGTTAACTGGCACACACTGCGGTACTGTGGGGTGAATCAATACATGGTACTTAAGGAAAGCTGGGCCACTGTGTGGTACTTCTCATCAGTAAGGTTCTTCACGTGATCTCATTTTTCAGCATATACCTATATTCTATATTTTCTCTGAAGTAACTCAAACCTCTACATTTCAATTGTCTGAAGTAACTTCAAATCCTACAGTAACGTGGAAAGTTATACCCCTCAAATTAAAAACAGAGGAGCTGATACATCTTCCTTTCCTTATGCTTTATCCCAAGTAACTGTTCAGTGCTTAGAACTGATGAATAAAGACCAACTTCTTAAATTCATTGCAGCAAATTTTGATTTCTTTTTTCTCTGAAGTCATGCTCCACACTTAGTGGAGACTTATGATTCATTATTATTTATTTCATCTACCTAGGAGACAGTCGTATCACTGAGGAACTCAGAGTAGTATTTCGAAAATACTTCATGTTTATTGTCATGAGTAATGTGGGATTGGAAGATATTAGGAGGCAGCTAAGTGTAATGATTATTTGCCAAGCAATAGCAGACAACACATGCTTGGGAACTTGCTGTGAGTGCTTTCTACTGGTACACTCAACCTGCAGTCCTCAACACTGAGGACTGTGATATTTTTAATATATTACAGAAATGTTTTAACTCTTTGATGTTTTCCAGGTTATGAGCTCTCTGAATATCATTGTTAGAAGGATTTAACTGGGATTTTAAGCAGTTTTTCAGTCAGAAAGGCCATTAACATTATTCATCATCATAGCTTTCTCACTACCTTTTTTAATGTAGTAGAAGAAAGACAGAAATAGAAACAACTTAATAGCCACAAAGATATTAAAGATAGTACAGTTATCAGTTGAATCACACATAATTTGATGAAATTAATTGGGAAGTGTTAGAAAAGTGATCCTATTCCTGTTACTATGGTAAAAGACTTTCCAATCATTCAGTTATGCTGGGGCTGTTCTCATGGCAATCAGCAGGAGTTACATACATAGAAAAAGGCTCTTGTTTTTATTTTTGAAGAACTGGATCATTCAGCATCTGTGCTTCAGGGGATTTGTTTTTCTTACCCTGGTAAAGCCACTGATTTCTGCTTCACTGTGCTCTGCACATGTAGGAAAACAGATCAGCCAATGTTGTTTTCCTTCTGCACTTTGTGTGTGGGAGGAGAGTAAATCTTTCTGACCCATTCCACCCACATCACTTCAGTTAGCAATGGGCAGCACCGTTATCAGTCTCACCAGCTGGATTCAGGGAACTCAAAATTGTCACAGGCATGAAACATTCCAGCTGTAGGAGGAAGGAGGAAAATAAGAGTTGTCTTATTCTGTCTTAACCCAGCATGGCCTGATGCCTTTAAGTGTTACAATGGGGATCTCATGGAATACGCGTCTCTTTCAGAAATGGAGATAAGTGACATTTTGGAGGATGGGTTTTGTCATGGGCAATCCAAGTGATATTTTGGAGGATGGGTTTTGTCATGGGCAATCCACTTTCATACTAGGATAGCCAGAGTAAAGCCTAAAGAATTACATTGCATATGCAGGGCAAAGGAGTGTTCCCAGGTAGTATGTACAAATTCCTAGTCAAACTCTGAAAAAATAATAAAGCAAACCCAAAAGGTCTGCAAAACTCTGAATGTATGATAAATGTCCCATATAGTGCA
>NW_008675287.1:30077-38275 GCF_000695815.1 Acanthisitta chloris
TTTTCTGCTCAAAATGGCTTTTAGGCTAAGCCTCACTTCCTTTCCTGAATGATGATTGTGGTTTTCCTTAGCTGCCCCATGCGGACCTAGAAGGAAGTCACAGCTGTGGAGTGCTCCATGGGCATGGACTGCAGTCAACTGAGCAAGAGATATGAGAGGTCTGCTGGTGCTGTTCCTCCCCAGAATCTGCTACCAGTACAGCTATATTCGTTTTTTGTGAGAAATTGCTGCTTGCATGGGCTTGCTGTAAATTTATTCACAGTAATATCCACCATAATTGTGTTTCCAGGAAACAAGAAAAGGTCATGTGTGGCTGGGATTGTGTGGCTGGGGTAGAGCACAGAGGCATAAGACATTGGTCTTTGTGTTCCCAGCCCCTAAGTGATCCTACAAATAGATAGCAGTGATTAAGGTACCACGGGAAATGCTCAGCTTAGGGGAGGGATGAGGTGTTGTATTTAAACATCACGCCCCAAAAGTGGGTTTCTCTGTTAAGAAAATGGCGTGACCTTGCATCATTAAGTGATTTACATGTCCTGGAGGAAAAGAAAAATATCTCAAGAAGTCATATTAAGTATTGCCTGAAGAAAGTACTTTTCGGTTTCCATTTAGGAGCAACTACATTGCTGGCATAATTAGGCACAGCTCACATTCCCCAGAGGAAATGTGATGAAACACAAAGTGCAAGAAAAGAAATGAAATAGCTCCATGATTAAATCTCCATCAGCTACCTCCACACCAAATCTTTCATATATTCACCTCCTCGAAAGTACTTCTTACACCTTGGGGGGTGCTTTCATATACTTTCGGATTAATGAGACTCTCTTCCTGTAGCATTCATCACTTAGTAATGATTTGTTTTTAATATATCAGCTCACAGCAGCACCTTTCAATGGGAAAAACATTTCCAGAGTACAGTTATTGCCTGGCTAAACTGTGGCCAAAATTGTGCAGAATACCTTAATTTAACAACACAAGGCTCAGTCCGTGCCCTTCAGACCAAAAATGAACACAGAAGGAATAAAATCACGTTCATGCTTTGCATTTTTATTGTGTTTCACATGCTCAAAATGTCATATGGGATTTAGGTGATTAATCCTTTTGCTACCAGTATGAGAAGAATAAATATTATTTTCTCCACAGCTAGAGAAACACAGACTTGTTTCCAGAAGGCTTGAGCCTCACAAGCTCTAGTGTGAGCTGCACACATTTATCATCTCATAAAAGCAGGGCTGCAGGGAGTTGGCCTGGCCACTCAGGCATTTACTAGGAAAGCCAGAGCACTACTAGACCAGCACTTGAAAAATCTGCCAGGTCCTCTGCTCGTAGAACTTTTCCATGTGCCATCATTCAGCCAAGGGTATTCAGTTTCTGCAGAATCCAAGATTGAATTGAAAAGTCATGTTTTTTACTCTGTAGTTGCATACCTGAGCTGAGTGTAACTTCAAATGCTGATACATTCTTAACTGAGATCACTGCTTCTCTGGCTGTGCAGGGATTCCCCAAGGTGTGAGACATCTACCTCTGGTTAGAGCAGAGGCAGGATGAGACACATCCTGACATTTCAATTGAGGATACACGGGAAAGGTGGCATGTGAGGGCTCCCATGATGCACAAGATAGGGCTTTGGGTAGGTGCATAAGTAGAGGGTGATGCAGAGAAATTAAAGAGGAAGGAAGCTCTTCAAATGGCTCCACTTTTCATTTGCTGAAAGAGGACAAAATAACTTTGGGCCCCTGCTCCATGTCTGGGGCAGATGTGTGGAAGAAGTCTTGTGATCACAGGACTGGTGGGAGAGACAACTTTGCACTCGGGTTTTGCCCTTAGCACAAGGTTTCCAGTTCGTCTTTGTCCTGTAAGTGTCACAGATCAAAAGCATGAGAGGTACAGTCTGAATGGGTGGGAAGCAGAGTGAAAAAGCAGGAGAAACTGACAGCACAGTTTCCTGAAGTACCTTTTTAGGGCTTGGTAATAAAAGATATACTTGTTGGAAAGACAGGTGAGAAATCTGAAGGCAGAAAATGTCAAGATAAAAACATGTTATGGAAAGAGAGAAGGGAAGAGGGAGATAGTAAGTAAGAAAGAACAAATCTTAAGAATGATTAATTTTCAATGACAGAAGACAAACGGAGTGAAGCTTTGGAGACAATGAAGATAGGGACAAAAGAGGAAGATTATGTAGGTAGATGTTAAAATGTTTGAGTGAGAAAGTGTTGGCAATCTAGATCAGAATGCTATAAACAGCACACCAGCATGCAATCCTGTCAGCAGCAGTGACCTGACCCAGCCTGAGAAAGACAGTCACAACAGCAATACTTCAGTTCAGGTAAAAAGCTTTAATATAGTTATGATGAACACTCTTGGACAATGAGAAACATGTATTTAACACAGATCAATGCAAGGTGTAATGGAAGAACCATATCCTGTCCATAAAAACAACTTTCAACATGTTTTCCTTACAACCTCAGAGAACATACGCAGCAAAATTAGGGTAGAATAAGAACCAGAGAGTCATACAATATCCTGAGTTGGAAGAGACCCACAAGGATCACGGAGCCCAACTCCTGGCCCTGCACAGCACAAGCCCAAGAATCACACCATGTATCTGGCAGCATTGTCCAAATGCTTCTTGAACTCTGGCAGGCTTGTGGCCATGAGCACTTCTCTGGAATAAAGTAGATACCATATGCATGAGAGTGCATCAATGTTTAGTTTCCAGCAATGAGAGTGATCCAGATCACTCTCACTGAGTGACCTGGATCACCACTCTCTGGATCCAGAGAGTGATTTCTCTTTTTATTTATTGTATTGTGGTTCCACTCCTAATTCTTCTTAAGCCTCCTATTTCTTCCCAGGTTCTTATTCTCTTTTGCCATATAGGGCCAAAACTGATCAATTATTCAAGCAAAACACTGAAATATTTCAATATGGAAAGACTGAATATGAAGTATGTAATCAAGTTCCTAATTCATCTTGTGTCAGTTTTCTTTTTTTTCTCTATGATCTTAATTGCTGTCTTTTCCCAATTGATACTTTGCAACTTCTCTGCAGGATGTGCTGGCACATTTACTCCTTTATGCTTCTTCTATACCTCGTTTCCTTCATTCCTCCACACTCTTCTTCTGTGTCTCCATTGTAACCACTTCATGTTGCTTAGCAACACCCAGAATGACACCAACTAGGTACAGTCCCATCGCTTCGAGCAAGTCTCACCTTAGGAGGAACAAAAATGTAATTTAACTTCACACTCCTGGTGAATTCACTTCCTCAGAATGGCACTGATCCCTAATCTATGTCTCATTAATCTGATGTTTTCTATGAAAGCTAAGAACAAGTCAAACACACAGAAACACACAGCATTTCAGAGGGTATTTGCATCTTTCAGTTTTGCTCTGACATTGTTATCCTGGTGAGATAATACAAAAGCTAAAACAAGAGGGAAGGTTTGAGATCCCAACGTGCAGATGCAGAGACTCTGGCTGACATATAAATGCTCAAACTGCTATGGCCAGTTATGAATTCAAGCTTTATAAAAAGTCAGAAGACGTTTGGATTGTGAGACTGAAGCCTGGTCACAAATCTGATTAAACACCATCCAGACATTTGCAATAAACATTTTTAATATTCCAGATTTTATACCAGACTGCTTTCTCCCCTGGAACAATAGAACAGAAACAAAACGAATGGGCTAACCTACTTTTTTATTATAATTATTATTTACAATTGTTTTGGACAACATATTTAACCAGAATTATTATGAAAATGGGACAGGAAATATAGTACCTTATCGGTCACAAGTTGTTATCAATTCCAAATCATGGAATTTTTTTCTCCCCACAAAATCACACACAAATCACAGCATGAAACACTCAAATGCACTTCAGATCTTCATTGAAATGTCCTGCTTCTGAGGGGGGAAATGGGACCTGATTTTTTTGGTTTAAAAATATGCTTTAAAAATCAATTACTGATTAAAAAGATTTTTTTACATTTTGCAATCTGAATATGTTTGGGATTTGGAATTTACACATTTTCCCAGAATCATTACAAATGTTTTTTGCAAAATCAAGGCCTCTCCCTGAACTATACTGGAAAAAAATTACACTTGTTCAGTAAAATTCCTTGAAAAATAACTGACATTTTCATATTAGCTTCAGAAAGAAGCCAATTTCCAAACCAGCAAGGCCCTACATTGGACTAAGAAACCTTGGCTTTGAATTTATAAACTACGTATATAAAAACCAGAGAGAAACAAGAACATCATACCTACTTTTACATCTAGATATATATCTTCAAAATAAATTCTTTGATCTCCAGTCATACAAAACTTCAATTAACTATTTGATTCCATTGGGCTTTTATTCAGCCCATGGGATCATGCAATGTCAGCCCTGGAGATACTTTTATTCAGCAAGCAGATGTCATGATGAATAATACTTATTCAGCCAACTACAGCTTTTAATTAGGTTTTTTTTAGGGTCTGGTTCAGTAGCCCTTACTCATATCGAGTAATATTCACTGCACAAATAGTTCTGCTGTTGCAATCGCATTAATCATCAAAAGCACTGGTGAACTAAGCCCTGAATAAGTAACAACTCTTACATTTAACCAAGTATGGCAATTTTGCCCCAAACATCCACATACCTCCTGACATACAAAAATGCTCAATTACTGATAACCTATTGAACAACAGAGTGCTTACACAATATATAACTAGTATTATACTGTACTACATTTTTATATTCTTATTATGGGAAACAATTGGCACCAAGTAACAGCAAAACTGTGTCCATGCTAGAACTACATATCCCTCTGCATACTTCTGTTTCTACCACATCTATGAAACATAACTAAGAAAATATGTGAGGGAGAGAGATTAAATTCTGAGGTCTGAATACACAGAAAAAAATGTACCAGTCTAATACTAGCACACAAGCCTAGGAGCTTCTAACGCTGAATCTCTCTCTGGAGAGAGTTCCTCGTTCCTGGAATAAAAAAAAAATAATATCTGTAATATACATGAACTACATAAAAAGGAAATCAAGAAGCTACCTGTTTCTAGGTATCCTTTGCTTCCCAACAAAGACTTGTACATACACAAAGTCAGGATAACTTACCAGGAAACACGATCCAACAAATACCGAAGGAAAACTAGTATTACTTGTTCAGTATTATTTGTTTCTCACCATCCTTTTTCACCCTTTTGTTTTGACTTTTTATTTTACACAGTGAGTCCTCATGTATTGATAGATATATGTATGTCTATATATGCCCTCCCTGAGTACATAAAGGATTATACACGGTGACTAATCTGCTCTTGTGCTGACCCTGCTACCAACTGGTCTTAAAAATAAATCCAAATTAATAAAAATGGCTTAGAATCAACTCCAGCAGACAAACAATAAATCTCCACTGCCAATGAAAAGAAAATTCCAAACAGACACTTCAGTGTCTAAAGTTGCAATTGAAAACTAGCTGGTATGCAGATGTATCATTTCACATTGCTCTGGGCTTGCTCTGTGTTGGATTCAGATGAAATTCCCATGGATGCAGGCAAAAGTTACTCAAAATTATCAGTTACTGAGAGTCATAGTAGCAGCCACAGCACTGGGAGCAGAGTTATTGATGTTAGATGTAACAGTCACTTAAGGAAGCTCACAGTCTGCATAGTGCATTCCCATGCCCTTCTTTACAGGAGAAGTCCTGCTGCCACCTCACTGATATCCAAAGGTTCAGGGAGTTAGGTCCAGTCTAAATAGAAGTGCTCTTTGCACATTGTGTCTGAAATAAGTACTCCCTGAAAATATTGCAGATTTTTGTGTTCTCCACGAGATTTGCCTTTGGAGTTTGATTGTTAGCTTAATACCATCTTTCTCTTTTAAACATTTCCTGTTTTAGCAGATTTTTAATAGTAGCTTTACTCACAAGTGTATTTATAGATTAGCTATGAGCACATCCCTCTTCTATAATGTTTTTTAAGTGAAGCAGCAAAATATTCTGAGTGTGGCACTGCCTGTTCATGAAGTTTGTATTCAAGCTGATATTGGTAGAAGTTAGAAAACATAGACCATTTTGTACCGGTTTTGCTGTACCACCTGGTAGGTGCCTGCAAGAACTGCAAATAATAAACCTTTAATAACTGAAGCTGCCTGCTTCAGATATTAACACCATTCCCTTGCTTGTGTTGATGCAATTAAAAAGAAACCAAACAAAACCAAACCAGCACATCACTAGTGAAACAAGGATAATCTCTTTAGATTCCAACTTTGAGTTTAAGCACAGGCTCCCTGGGTCACAGTGAGCACTATGCATCATCAACTACAAACCCAGAAAAACTTCCAACAAAATCCATTAACTCTCTGCCTAAATACACCTCATTCAAAAGAGAAAACTCTCTAAGTGCATCTACATTTAAAAGAAGAAATTATTTCCTAGCATGGCAACTCTTCTGAGGTCTATTCCACATGTAGGGCATTCCTCTTTGGGAGGGTGTTAGCAATATCTTCATGTTCTCTTGCTAGCCTTGCCTTTCAGTATGAAGAGGCTTCTGTCACACAGGGCATGACAGACAAAGAATTGCTCACTAGCATGTCATATGTCTGCTGCCTAAAGGATTTGCACAAGGTGGAAATGACACTGGTTTTCACAACAAGGAAAGAAAAGAGGGACGCTGTAAACTAAGCATACAGGGGAAGGTGCCCTTTAGATCAACAGGTCAAGTGAACACTTCTCACAGTGGCTGGATCCTCTACTTACTGAAAACAATAAGACTGCAATGCTTACTCAAGCGACAAGTCCATCAAGATCAACAGAAGAAACAGTGAGAGCAGAGGTAGCCCAGTAACATGGAGCATTTTAAAATCTTGATTTATTTCTGCTGTTTGTCAGTCTTGTTTGCTCTGCATTTTTTTTCCAGAGAGCATACACAAAGAGCATGCATTTGTTTTATTTCGTTCTCAATTAAAAAATATAGGAATCCTAAGAATTTAATCCTTCTGGACTTTTAATCCAGTCATTTCCACCAGATTCTCAGGAAGAAAACATTATGAATACACCAAATTAGCCCCAATGTGTTCCTAACAAATTAAATACACTGATGTTGACAAAGGAATGAGAATTCCTATTGCAAATATTTCTCACTTAGCTCGTATTCTGGTTTTAGAAACTTCAGCTGGACTAATCATGTCTAAGGCAAATGAAACAACTTCTTATAAGGCTAAAGAGTTTGAAGTATACAACAAACAATATTTCATGCTACGCAACTGTCTGCTCAAACAAGAGAGAAGAAATCTTTCTTCTTTGCACGCTTGCACAGCAGCAGCTGGGGTCTAGTTCTAGACCAGCAGCTCCTGCCTTCTCAGTCCACAGATTTTCTGTGAGCAACCCTGCAGACTGGTAGATGAAAAAGAGATACAGTATTACCACGTCTCCAACAAATACACTGCATCCAAGTTGTTTTTGAGGAATGCACTTTGTGGAAGTCAGAGACTTGCCCCCACACTGCTCTTAGCACATTTCAAAGAGTGGACCTCATCTTCCCAGGACTGAAGCCACCCAATCTCAAACCAAGGAGAAAGCCATGGAGTCATGGAGCTGTGTGCATTAAATTGCCTTGAAGGATCTCTGGCACAAACATAACTCTCCACCCCACTCTACCCAACCCTGGTGTTGGCATATAGATCCAAATCTGCTGTATGGATAGGGCAAACATGATTCAGAAAGGGTTTGGGATTCCCTTTTTTTCTCCACCAACAGCCCTGGTAACACCATCTCATGGGAAAAGAGGAGCTTCATGGCCAGTTTGCAGATGAGGAGGTCAGACAACCCCCCCATTCCACCCTCACAGAAACAGACCAACAAAAGGCTACAGTGGCTCCAGAAAGAAAACCTCTGTATTAAAAGCCAAGTAACGCAGAGCTACAGTAATAAATACACACTATCTCAACCGGGAAATACAGTGTAAAAGGTTCATTAAGTTCAGCTTCAGCAATAACAATATATATATACCATTTCAGTTCTCCATCCTGCCAAACAGAGACGTCCCTTTCTGTCAAGAAAGGAAAAAGCTATTCAAACTGCATCCTATACAAAAAAACCGCTACTCGGACGACAACAAACGCGGCCGATTGGGATGGTCTTTAATTTCCTCCGTTGAATTTTTGCCGGACTTTTTCTCGCTTGGCGTTTTTTTTAAAATT
>NW_008675287.1:38308-38574 GCF_000695815.1 Acanthisitta chloris
CCCCTTTTTTTTTTTTTGTACTAAAAGGTTCGTTTAAAACGGGTATTAAAGATACAAAACGCGCACACAGGGTTTGGTCGCCTGCGGCGGGGCCGGGCAGGGCAGGGCAGGGCGGACACCTGTGGCAACGCTTGAAACAAGAAAAACACGAGAGAGTCCGTCCCGCGTCCCTGCACGGCGCACGACGAAGAGCTCGGGGGGCACCGGGAGAGGCTACTTGGCGGCGGTGTTGGCGCCGGTGGCCGCGGCAGTGCCCCGGCGCTGCT
>NW_008675288.1:0-452 GCF_000695815.1 Acanthisitta chloris
ACCAGGGGATTGGGAGAGCACAAGAATCTCTCAGTCTCTGGTGGCAATTGCTGACAAGTGTAAAGGACAGATACTTTTGTAAAGAAGACCTCCAGGTACACCAAGGAAAAGGGAGCACAATGGAACAAAGCATCCGATGCCTGAGGGAATTGGCCGTGCTGGAGATTATTTTCTTCGGAAGATGAGAGATTTCCTATGAACCCAGATGGTGTCCAGTGCACGTCACAGATGTGGCTGAGATTCGTACGCCTTGGACCAGAGAGATACGGCCGTTACCTGGCAACACTGCAATGGAGGGAAGGCCAGGACAAGGTAGGCGCCTTGATCACCACACTGTAAGAATTTATGAGGACACAGTCACTTCCCCGTTTCACACCCATATCTCATCCATAGAAACAAGGCTGACTGAGCAAGCCTGGAGCTTAATGGAAGAGGGCCATCAAAAGCTGAAA
>NW_008675289.1:0-216 GCF_000695815.1 Acanthisitta chloris
CACCTGCGCCGCGTCCTTGGCCTGGGGGAGCCACTGGGCAGTTAGGGCCACACATTTGCCTGTGGGTGTACAGAGCCCCCTACCCTGCTAGTGCTGAGACCTCCAAAGTGAGAGCTGCTCACCACCCCCGTGGTACCCAAGCCATCAGCCCTCCCAGCTCTGTGCCATGACCCACCTGCAGAGGTTTGATCTCCTGCAGCGACTGAAGCGACTAGC
>NW_008675290.1:0-19711 GCF_000695815.1 Acanthisitta chloris
AGCTTCATCTCATGGAAGCTTCATTTTAAAAAAAAAGTGGTTTTCTTATTATGGGAAATACTTAAGGGTTTTTTGAGGGACTAAGAGTTCTTGGGATAATTGAAACAATTCTGTCAAAAGAACATATTCCTCACAGATCTGTCTGAACATAGCACTAAACACTGATTCAAGGGGAAAAACCAGAACTTTAATGGTAGGCCACTTGTCTTGAGGGTAAGCAGGTACACCCTGCCTAAATACTGTTGGTTAACACTCCCTTCTTGAAAGACAAGCAGTTGCTCCATTCAAACCAGAAAGACTTAGCTAAAAAACAAATGTTTCAAGATTAGGAACAAGAAAAAAAGAATAGTACAAGATAGTCAAACTCTTCAAATGATGATGAAGCATTAAGAGAAAGCATTTTAGCACTGTATTTTTTGCTTTCCTTATTACAATTTCTTGGTAGCATTTGGGCCACAAGTCACCTCCCAAAATGCACCACAGAAAGTATTACAATTCTATGAATTTGGGTAAGTTGAAAATTTTTTATGGATAGGACAAAACATTCAAGTTAGAAAGCTCATACTCTAGGTTATGCTACTGTTCACAGGGGAAAAAAATCACTTTAAATATCCATATTTTTAAATGTAGATACATTACATGGTGGTTTTGCCATATACATTAAATACATATACATTAGATATGTGATGCTTTATTCTCAATGTGTCTTAGAAATAATGTGGGGAAAAACACCCAAAACAACAGGTGTTTGCTGAAAGGAATCAATGCCAAAATTTGTGAGGAAGCATACTTTGGAAAAGCTGTTTCCCAAGCCACACCTTTTGGTTTCCTCCTACAGTTCAAGTATGGTACTAATGCTGGAAACTGAAAATGGTTCAGAAATTCAGCCCAGAATGTGTCTTTCTGTATTTCCATTAGTGACATAATGGAAGATTGTACAGACCAGGCTGAAGTATCTCATCATTTGAGTGTTCAAAAAATAGTTCTGAGATATTCTGTACTACCAGATATCCTTGTTTCTTTTTGCAGGGACCTCAGTCAAAAGGAGTTGTTTTGGTTGTCTCTTGTGTTTGTAGAAGGGTCCTAAAGTGAAATGGTGTTTTATGAGGGTTTTTTTTGCACAGTGGTGAATGCATAGAGGGATTCCCAAAGAAGCTCTGCTGCGCAAAGCTACTGTCTTTCCTTCACCCCTCTTCCCTTTTTCTTCAAAAAGCATCAAACTGGCTTAAGTCTTGTCTACAATAATGGTATACTCAATTGTCTTCTATGTAGCAAACAGTCTCACAAGTGCCCATTACAAATTATCACATACTTGGTGAATTAGCCCAGTATTTGCGCTTCAATTAGAATGAACAATAGTTTTGCTTTTCATTTTACATTGTGGCATCACATTTGTTTTCTTAACTATTTTGGCAGGCACCCCACTGCCTCCCCTTTCTGCACACTCCCTGCCTAACTGATCTATTTGTTTGTGTGCCCTCTGTCCTCTCAAAATTGTGGTACATGGCCATGTTCTGCCTGTTTGCATTTGCAACCACTGAGAGTCACCATAAGTAGCATTTTGCTCTACTCTTCTATCTTGTCTTGTCAGGATTTCAGCTGAAGCCTGGCTTAGATCCTAATCCTTGTTACTCCTTAGAGGGAGATGGAGGTGTGGGAAGCCTCAGGGCAAAGATTTTAAATTTCCTCCAGTGCACTAAGACTTCTAAGAGCCTAATGTATTTGGATCACAACCAGCACACCACACTGGTTGTTCTGTATTAGGAAGGAGCTGTGATGAATATGACCTGCAAGAAAGTGGACAGAGTTGCAACTGAGGGGCACTGGCAAGCTTTAAGAGTAGACCAAGAGAAACTACATAAATTTCAATAGCAAAAGCAAAGCCATGCACCTGAGTCAGAATAACTCCATTTATTGGAGCAGGCTGGAGACAAGCCTGGCTAGAGGTCAGCTTTGGAAGAAGAGAGCCTGGGGGTCCTGCTGAGCAGCAAGTTGAATATGATTCCTCCAGTAGGGCCCAGCTTCATATTGGGCTGTGTTAGCAAGAGCACAGACAGTAGGTTATGTGAAATTACTTTTAGCCACTCTGTTTAGCACTTGTAAGCCCAGAAAATTTGAATACTATGCCCAGCTTTGAGCTCTGTACTAAAAGAAAAACCTGGGAGTCCAGTGGAGGAATCACATAGGACAGGAGTATGTGCAAGAGGAGATAAGCACATGCAAGGCAGGGGGACTTGGGTTCGTTCAGTACAGGAAAGAAAACTTGGTTGAAAGAAAACAGAGTTGGACTTGATTAGGGTTGGACTTGATGATCTTTGAGGTCTTTTCCAATCCGGTTGGAAAAGGATAAGGGCAGAGCCAGTTGCTTCTTTTTTAAGCTACCTAATGGGTACAGGAAAGCATAGAGCCAGACTCTCCTTTGCAGTGCACCGTGCCAAGGATGAGAGGCAACTGTCACAAATTGCAGGAAAAGAAATTCAAACAGAATTAAAAAAAGAATCTGATGGTTAAATAATCAGTTTCCTGATTATTGACAAGGATGAAGATTTTGCACTTGACTACACAAGGGGCTCAGCATCCTGACCTGATTTTTAAGGTTTCCCTGCTTCAAGCAGAGATTGGACTACAGACCGCCCAAGCTTCTTTCTAGTCTAAATTATTCCACAATTCTAAGAAAGCATGGGACCCCCACCAAGCCTGAGCCACCTGTCCATATGGCAGTGAGCTAAACAGCTTTGGATACCCGACACCAGCAAGCTCGAGTTTATTTTGAGCACAGCTGATGCACAAGAAAATATCACTATCTGCGTAAAACACCTCTTTGTAGAGATGTAACTGACAGCCACAAGCTCTTGAATACAAAAATGTCTTGAGTTTCCATAGAAACTAACTTGGATAATCCTTCCTGCATCCAGCCATTTCTCTACAGTAGAGAATCAAGGCTGTCAGCACAACTGTGCAAAAAAACACCCCCAAACCCACACATGCACCACACATGAGGAGCATTGCTGTGTGACCTGGATGCTGGTGTAGAAAGGGTAAATACGTGGCTAGGTGTGTATCATACCACACAACAACAATAACCAACTTCAGCACTGTAAATTAATCTATACCAAGTTTAACGCACAGGCTCAGTGCACAGCATGTCTCACCAGAAAACAAAAGCTGAATTAGCTATAATGGCAGCACAGAAACACAGTGGTGTAACAATTGCTCTGCACTTAAAAATTCAGGTAGGACAGACTCTGCATTCTCCTCTACCACGTCTATTTTGCCATGCCTTTAACTTTTCCCTTCCCTTATAGTTGAACTACTCCATTCCTAAAAGGATGAGGATTTTCAGTGTGCACAGGAGCAGCCAGCATACCAGTTTCTCACCATTTTGCCATTTGAATGATCAAGCTACAATCCAGTCCCTAAATTCCTTCTGTCCCAGTGCCAACTTTCTCAGTTATAAGCCACATACCTTTGTTGTGAAAGCAAGTTTTCTGTTGTTGATCAGAGAAGGGATTTTGTTAAAAAAAATTAACTACAGCTCTTTTCATGGGCAGTTAAGGAGTTCTTTCAGTTGAATAACACTTCTACTGTTTTTCAGGCCAGTAGACTGCAGAAGCATGTTGTGGAAATGCAATCTGAGTATAAGACAATCACCCAGAGCTATCAGCAAGTCACTGAGACACTGTAGCTTCCACTGTGTCCATAGCTTATTACCCAGAGACCACTGGTAATACAGTGAACTGTGTATATAATAGAGGAAACAGAAAGAAGTACTACATTTCCTTCATGTTCCCTCCATTTCAAGGCATGGCTGACTTCCCTTGGTTCCTAAATGGAATCCAGGCACAGAATATAGAACATTTCAGTCTACTGAAAAAGAGCAGTCTTATGTTTCTAGGTACCCCTGAGGGTTTTGCTACTTATGGGGGATTTTTTTGTATGTTACGTTTTTATAAGTCCTTGATTCAAAGTGACCAAACTGAATGTCTTCCTACACTTGCCTATAGAAGTGCATATACAATTACTGACCTCATATGCCTCCTTCCTCTTTATGTACTGGATACTCAATTGTAATCCCTTAAAATTAATCACTACCTTAACTAACATCCTCTAAAAGACATGCAAAAAACATAACTGTAGGCTCATATACCTTGTGCAGCCAGCGAAGAAAATGTCTAGTCTGATTTTCTGTGCAGTTTCAAAGTGGCTGGAACAAGGACTTGCCTTCCCCTGTTTATGAAAACAACATTTCACAGCACATGAGATAATACATTTTATCTTTGCTGCTGTTTAAAGCAGCACAGTGAACTCAAAGAATTCCTCATCTTTTCCACCTTAGGGTTAGTCCTGCAGTACTCAGCCACTGAATCCCACTGTTAACAGCTGACCAGTACTGAGAAACTTGCACAAGAGGAGAGGGGGAGAAAAAACATGTTACTCAGATTTCTAGGAATTTGGTTCAGTCACTGAGCTAGTTTTGCAGTAACAGCAGTAAGAGAGCAGGGAGGCCTCAAGAACATCGTACAAGCAAGAAGCTGACAGTAGAGAGGCTGAGGATAGAGGGATCAAACCTATTCTGTCTCTGTTCTGAACTGTGCTGCTTGCACTAGATTCAGGTATTAGGTTTGGGGTTTTTCAATAAAGATTAAGCAAAAAACAAGTTGGCGAAGATAGGGTTAAATTAATTTTGGGTCAAAATATGTAGAGGTTATTCAATAAACTTCCTTGTAATTTTTAAGACTGATGGACACTTACAAGGCATAGCAGTTCCCAGATACCTTCACAGTTATTTGCCTCACCCAGCTGGTAACCACACATAAACCAGAACATTTCTACTGCTTGGACTACCAGATTTTTAGACAGTAACAAATGCCCAAAGCACACAGGTCACAGTTAGACTACACAGTTTGAGAAAAAAGGTGCTGTGCTAACAGTGATATCCTTCCCCAGCAATCTTGTGATCAGTATTTGGAACAATACTCAGAGAAATACACACCACTATCAGCTCACCAAGCACACTGCATTGAATCCAGAAAACTCAAATGCCCAAACCCTCCCACCTTTCTTTCAAAGAAACCCACAACACAACCCCACTAACCCTGCTTCAACAGCTGCTCTTTGTAACTCCCTGCTCACCCAACCCAAGCTGCTCCTTGTGCAGCTATTACACAGCTGAGCACACTTAGCTGAATGAATCTTGCTGGACATCCCCCCACAGCTAGCTGATGGTCCTCTACCCTTCTTGGTCTTACAGCTCCTTTCTACCAGCTCCTAAGACTGCCTAGGTAGGAGTTCAGAGGCTTTCCTTGGCTTTTGGCTCAAGGAAGACTTACCTACCTATGTCAATCAGACATAAACCCCACAAATGTTCACCTTTAATTTGATAGGTTGGGAGCAGTTCCTCAGAATGATTGCCATGAGAATTTGTCTAGAGCAGTCTTACCACTGGTGAAAACTATGACAATAGACATACATACTTACTTGTAAGCCCTGAAGCCCTAGCATCTGTGTTTGCCCACACAGGGCTTACCACAGCTCGGCCAGAAGGGCTGGTTTGTTCAGCTATTGGTAAACAGCTGTGGCATAATTCAAGTCCATGTCTAGTAGAACTAGCAGTGAGATAAACTACATATTTACAAGGCAGCCCCACTTGTCACTGAAAGCTGTGCAGGTACTAATGCTCATACAGGCTTCAGAATCCCTGAATTGTTTATCTTCTTCTCTTTTTTCTTAATTTATTTACTCTCTTTTATAATTCCATTTGCTCTTGCTGGTTCCAGTTACCATATTTGTAAGATCAGATCCCTTCTGCAGCTTTACTTCCTGAAAGCTTCATCCCCTTTCTGTTACTCTTTAAGATTATTTGGATACAGAATGTATTCTGAATATTAACTGTCCACAGTCATGTCAATTAAAAGTAGATAAATAAAGGCTTAGAATGATTATATAGGATTCCCACTGTACCCTGCATGTATTTCCCTCTCTCTCTGGAAACTGCTTCTAGAATACATTTTGTTGCTACTACTTGTTGCATGGATTCAGTGTCCTGTATCGTTTTACTATCTCTCATTTATCTCTCCTTAGCCTCTGTTACACCGACTACACTACATGACACTGTACGATTGTATCAATGGTGATGCTCTTTCCCCTACTCATGAAAAGCCTTTGAATTCAGAAAATAGTCAATTTCTTACTTCTGCTTTTTGGATATGAAGATAGTACTCTCATAGAGACTTCTTTAGATATAGCTCTCTAAGAAGAGGAAAATATGTAACTTGTTTTGGACTATTAACCACATTAAACCACATTAATAGAGTTAATCTGAATCAGTTCCTCATTTGGACCATATCTTACCCTGCTTTGGTTTTGCTGCATTTATTCCCTTCTGGTAAAATGGGAAATTTCTGATCAACATCTTGTATCACTGTTTCACTTTCCTTTCTTACTCTATTATCTCCCTTGCTTCAATCCATCACTCTTATTCCCCAGGAGCAAATCAAATGATACAGTAATGTTTTGTCTGCTTTCATTTTATTTCTAGGAAAAGCATCAACCTGTCATGAAAAATAATCCATTACTCATCTTTTCAGCTGATGATAGATAGTTTCTCCTGTATAATCGACCCAAGTGCTCCTCAGAAGGTTTTCTTGTCAGAGCTGCTTTGCCAAGCTGATGTCTTGGTTTTGCTGGCAAAGAGCAGACAAACATTTATACACTTTTTCAGGGTTTTTTTCCATCCTGTTCACCATGCAGTACTATCTAGCTAGCTTCATTTTGTTTTGGACAGTGTAGGCTAACTACCCTCAGGCAGAACAATAAACAGTTTATATTTCATGGTGTCATCTGGATAGCTCCTTCCTCACTGCCCACACACTGAATACCTGCAGTACTCTGAGAGATTTCCAGTGCTGCATTCTATGGCTGGCACAATTAAACAATGGTTCCATTTCTTCACTGTTTGGATTTGCTGGGTTTGTTCTGCTTTTGCTTCCCTGACTGCTGATAACCCGCTGCGACTATCCCTTGTGCCACTAAGCTATTTCCCAGGCTGCTGGAGGAGAGGCTATTAGAAATGTGTTAAGCAGCCACATCAGCTCAGTTATTTCCTTTTGCTAATGTGGGGTGTTTTTTTAATGTGCTCTGACAACTGGATAGAGTCTATGTGCTCTAACTGCTACAACTTCTGACATTCTTCAAAGACAATGAAAAGGGTAAATTACAGGATGCTAGAAGAGGACTCCTGAGATTTTGAGTGCTTAACCACAGACACAAAACACAGTCACTTCCAACTAGCTTTTTACAGGTGTTTCCCCATGTGCCATAGGGGACCTTCCCACCATGTCAATGGCATCCCTAGGAAAAGGTACAGGATAGCCCTCTGCAGTGCCTAGGCTGGAGGAAATACCTTCTCTCTGCAGGGAATCACAGGGAAGTGGAAAGCAGTTGTGTATGCTAGCTTGAAGTTGTCACAATAAAGAAACTCATTTCAAAGCCTGCAGTTTCATACATTATTTTACAGAATGAGAGTTGGAAATGTGCTCAGCTACAGAAAACAGAACAAAGACAGGGAGAGGCGAGAGCTCTCAGATTCTATGGTAAGAGAAGGATAGAAGGTACAGTTTATATTGCAGCAAATTTATCTGAGGATATTAAGCAATTTGGAATTTGGCGGAAATTCAGTCTGGTTTTTTGTTATAAATTGCGGATAGCTCACAAGCAGGGAAGACACAAAACACTCAATATGAGGTTCTGCAAAAGCCTTCAAACTTTATTTTTTGCCAGGGTTCTTTTCTACACTTTTCCATAATGTATGCCTGTTTGTCAGATTCTAATTGGTTAACAGCCTACAACAATGTTGGCCTGCTCCTCCCAGGAGTGGTCCCTTCTGCGTCTGTTTTTAGCCACAGCTTGTTTTGCTCATCCTAATGTTGCATCAAGGTCGCCGTGTCCTTGTCTGTGATTGGTTGCTGTTTCCCGCCTTTACTGCTCCTGTTTGGGATGGTGGGTGTCTCCCTGCTGACACAGCACCTCCATAGAAGTGAAGTCTTGATCTGTTAGCCATTCTCCAGCAATGAATGATGCAGAAATGCAAAAGAAACAAGGAGGTCTGGTCATGGGTTGGGAAGTGAAACTCTTGCTAAGAAAAAGATTATCCCCATGTGGTATGTACTCTGACTTGGACTGAAAACTCCAAGAGTCAGAATACTTGTCTGAAAAACCATGTTCTGCCACTTTGGTGTGCTGGTGTCCATCTATTTCCAGTATCATAACTTGGAATTTCTTCAGGGTTGAACTGTCACTGACTGCAGAGTTGCTGTGATTTGTTTTCTGTGACAGGCGGGGGTCAGAGCACCATGTGGAAAGCAAAAGGCACAAACCTTTGCTGATTCTGTTGTCTCACAGATTTCATTCTGCTACAGCTGGTGGCTGAGCATTTGTGCCTGGGATGGCGGAGGATCAGGAGCTGACTCAGCCACACAAAGCTCAACTGGAGCCCTCCCTTCAGCAGCGCACCAGCAACACATACCGCAGTGCAGAGCACTCCCAGGCCTTGCTCAGTGGTTTGGTGTCTCTCCGAGACAGCAGCATCCTCTTCGATGTAGTTCTCGTAGTGGAAGAGAAACCTATTGAGGCTCATCGCATACTTCTGGCTGCATCCTGTGACTATTTCAGGTACACTTCAGTACAGCAGTAAACAAGCATGTGTCTGAATGTTACTCAAACCTGGAACATCCAAATCTTCTGTCTTGGCACTCTGCTTATGGATGTAAAATCAGACCCATAAGATGGAGCTGAATTTGTTTTGCAATACTAACTGTGGCTTTATTCATCTCTCTGTTATTTCTCTACAGAAATAAAGCTCTGGTTCCTGCACACTGAGCTTACCTCCACTAAATTCACTGCCTGTGGTACTTGGAGGTTTATAAAGAGGAGAGACTATCTGAACAGATGTCTTCTGCATAAATGCACTCTAAGTGGTTTTTAACATATTCTTAGCATTGTAAGATTTTGCCCATTGTGGTGATCGTTTCATAATACACCAAAAGTCACTGGAAGTGGGTCACTCCTCTGTTATGTGCCTATAGTGTGACTCACTGTCCATTAAACCAGGCATTCCCTGGTCAGTTCGACTAGCAGTTTCTTGAACTGACTTTATTTTCATACAGCAAACAAACAAATCCCAAGGCAATCCTAACTTCCTCTAGTCCCAAGTTCCTCTGTTTTTCCTCTTCCCCCCACACCCAGAGCCTGTCCATATGTACTGGGTCTGTGTTTAAGTCCTTCAGCTGTGCACTGTACCTTTTAGATGGCCCCTGCTGTTTTCCTACAGAATGAAGAGTTAGTTTCTCAGGTCCTAAAGGGCTTTACTCTTTGTATCATTAGCTTAGAGAAGAGGTAATCCTATAAAAGTGTCTAGCTAGGTTTTTATCTTTCTGAATATTTTTATGTTCCCAGGACAATATAAGATAAGCAAACTGAAAATAGATTCACTGCAAATCTGCCATAGCATGTGCCATTGTCTTTTTTACAGAGGAATGTTTGCAGGAGGGCTGAGAGAGATGGAACAAGAAGAAGTTCATATTCATGGCATCTCCTACAATGCAATGTGTAAAATCTTGAACTTCATTTACACTTCTGAGCTGGAACTCAGTGTGAACAGTGTACAGGAAACCTTAGCTGCAGCCTGTCAGCTTCAGGTGAGGTACTGGGAGATGTGACAAAAAAGAACCAAGAAACAAAAGCAATAGTGAAAGAAACAGAAAACATGGATATCTGGTTAGATGGAGGGTTAGAGGGTGAATAGGAACATAGGTCTGATAAGAAGGATTTCTGGGATGCTGTATCCACTGGAACTAAGGAAGGGTAGGAACAACGATGAGTACTTGCACATCTCATTTATGCTAGTGGTTTCATTACTTATAAACATTTACTGTTTCATCTAGAGGACCATTTTATATAGCATTCCCTTCCACTGATCTGCTTATCAGCTTCCCTGAAACAATACCTCTGGCCTGTGGTAAAGGACAGGGTTTGGTGCTCAGAATTGTTGTGCTGCTCAAGGTCTTCCCCTGATTGAGTCCACAGGCACATAACCTCTCCTGACCCCATCACTAGAGGAAATCCTACCACTGGTCTCTGCACTAAGTGCAGAGTTCACGTGCCTTTAAGACAAGGGTTTTTTTCTAAATTTCCTTGCAGCTAACTGCTGCACGAGTCTTTGGTGCCAAATCTTAAACTTTGTGAGTGCTTGCTTTGGTTGTTTTCATACACTTAACACCACTTTGTTAGCAGAGGGGCTCTTGGACAGCAGTTCTCTGTTTGCCTGTAGTTCCTCTGCCAGATACAACTTGTAGTCAGAAAAACAATACTAAGTACTCATTTTCCTTTCCAATGACTTCCTGTGCTCTTGAGTGATATATTTGCTACAGATACAATCTTTGATATAGTATGTCTGTAGTGCTCTGAAAGAACAAATACAGAGTGACTGTAAACCTGACTTGCACCATGTCCTCTGTGCCTTCTGTTTTCTTGACTGCCCCTAGGCAGCTGCAGCTTGGTGCCATGCTAACAGAGCAGGCAGCCTGGCTGCCCAGTGTCCCATGTGTCCTGGAAGACACATTGCTGCTGCACCTGAAGCCAAATAGACTTGCAGTATAGTGTGGCTAGAAGATCTATATTATATTCATCTACATAGCCATGTTGAGTTCTGTTTCTCTGGAGAAAGGTAAACAGGGCACAAGTGAACATGGTGATCAGACTGTGAGGAGAGCAGTCAACTTGTGGATGATTTTCTTAGTTATCCCAGGCTTCTGTCTGCTGTCTCTCAAGTGTGAGGCAGGTGGTGTAAGAAATGAAAAATCTCTGTCTCTTACAGATTCCAGAAGTCATTAAGTTCTGTTGTGATTTCCTCATGTCCTGGGTAGATGAAGAGAACATCCTCGATGTGTACAGACTAGCTGACCACTATGACTTGAGACATTTGAGTGACCAGCTGGACTCCTACATTTTGAAAAATTTTACAGCTTTCTCAAGGACACAAGTGTACCGACAGCTACCCTTGCAGAAAGTCTACTCCCTTCTCAGCAGCAACCGTTTGGAGGTTAACTATGAGTTTGAAGTTTATGATGGAGCACTTTTTTATCATTATTCTCCAGAGCAACTGGAGACAGATCAGGTCTCCCTGATGGAGCCTCTTAAGCTACTTGAGACAGTTCGTTTTCCTTTGATGGAACCCCAGATCCTGCAAAGGCTTCATGATAAACTAAGTCCATGTCCTTTAAAAGACACAGTTGCAGATGCATTAATGTACCACAAGAATGAATGTCTTCAGCCAATGCTTCAGAGCGCCCAGACACAGCTGAGATCAGAGTTTCAGTGTGTAGTGGGATTTGGAGGGATGCATTCTACTCCATCCATTGTTCTCAGTGATCAAGCCAAATATCTGAACCCTTTGTTGGGAGAGTGGAGGCACTTTACAGCTGCACTAGCCCCCAGAATGTCCAACCAGGGGATTGCTGTTCTCAATAATTTTGTATATTTAATTGGTGGAGACAACAATGTAAGTGGTTTTCGAGCAGAGTCAAGGTGTTGGAGGTAAGATAAGGATAATCCTGCTATTATTTATATTGCCACCCTGTTGCCATTTCTGATTCAGTAAGCCAGTAGTGCAGTCAGTACACTTGCTAGCCAAAAGATTAGGAACTGAGCAGGAGCTTCACTGAAAGGAGACATAAGAAATAAATAAATGAGCCTTATAGTAACAGGAAGCTTCCAGCAGTGCCTATGGGACAAAGCCAAGCATGACAGGGTAGAAATAGCTGCTCATTCAAGAGTATTACATGTGCTGCTTTCTGCCTCGTTGGAGGAGGGAAGTATTAAAGGTGTGAGGAGCAGTAATGAACCTAGAACCCTACATTGTCTAGATCCTCTGGAACTAGAATTTTCTGGACATCCTCTGTGTGTAGTTTTGGTCGCAATACAAATGGATTTAGCTCGCAAAATGGGGTTTTAAATAAAATGCTATTACCAATAGATTTTCAAGAATCCTTTGGCACAATGGCAACACTCCAGGGTCCTTTTGTATTATTTTGTGACAGGAAAAGAGCAGCAAGAAGGATCAGGTTTAAAGACCTTTGTGCCCATTACATTTCAAAAACCAGAGATTTTAATTATTTTTTTGGTCTTTATATTGTGGTCATTTTGACTAGTTTTAGCTGAGTTGCTCTTATTTCATGGCATGCATAGTTTCACTTCACATCCAGTTTTCTCTGTAACTAAAATTTTCAGATGAGATAGATAGTTTGATCTGAAAGCAAATCATGAGATTCACTTTGAGCAGCAGATATTTTGGGAAGAGAATCAAAGAACCCATGACACATTTATGCCCTTCTTTTACTCTTGAAGATCCAAATTCAGTCTTTGTGCTATTTTTAGACTGTTTTACTTTGTAGAATGGTTTTGTGCAAACAGGTTTTGATACGTAACCTGACAGCAGTATATAAGATAATGGAAAACCTAGGCTTTTATGGCATGATTATGTCAGCTAAAATACATCTTCTAAAAATAGAATAAAACAACTTTGCTAATAATAAAATGCTGAGAAGGCTAAATTTCACTTCACTTACAGCTAAGCTAAATTTCAGCCAAAGACAGTGCAGTAACCCATATCTTTGGTGCTGTCTGGTATTCCAGCAATGACTCTGTGGCTGTGTGAATAACTTTGATCCCATTCTTTTATGAGGTATGACCCACGACACAACAGATGGTTCCAGATCCAGTCCCTACAGCAAGAGCATGCTGACCTCAGTGTTTGTGTTGTGGACAACTATATATATGCGGTCGCAGGCCGAGATTACCATGAAGACCTGAGGGAAGTGGAGAGGTATGACCCTAAAAGCAACACTTGGGAATATGTGGCACCTCTGAAGAAGGAGGTAAGGAGGGCATTAGCTACACACACTACTACAGTTCCCCAGTCCCTGATTCAATCTTTTTAGATGTTTTTCTCATGTGTAACTGATAATTCAGATGGAAAACAGTAGCCTCTGTGTATGGGATGAGTAACAAGAAAATAAAACAATAATATATGTAAACTACACTTGCATGTTAAATGCTTATTTTTCCTGTTGTTGTTTTCCTCTGCACCTTTATTGTGTTAATGGGTTAAACCATTCAAAGTTGAATGTGAATAAAAATTGAACACACAGCCTCTGGGAACAGGAAGTTCCCATTACTTCTAGGCAGGTGAACTGAGTCACAGTAGTTCAAGCTTCTTGCTTACAGTCCTGACAACATGCTTTACTCCTAATCAGAAGAAGGAACATCACTTTCTATAGCGTTTTTAGTTCCTGGGCAGAAAACTGACATTGGGTTACAAGTTCTGCTACAAGAATTTGTATGATCCAGAATCACATCTCAGCCAGCTAACATAAGACCATCACTCATTTGAGATATGTGAGTGAATAACTATGTTTCGTCATCAGTACCATTTGTTCTTCTAGACCAGCAATTGCCAAACTAGCAGTGCTGACCCCAGGAGCACAGGAAATGGTTTAGTGACCTGGAAATTGCGGTTATGCATGAAAAAGTTTGCTCTAAATTCTAATACTGCTAAAAAAGGCAAGACTTTCCATTTCCAGGTTAAAAGTGCTGCAAAGGAGGAAGATAAATACAGACAACTGCTTGATGAATCTTGGTTAGTGACGAAAACTAAAATCCTGAACAGTCTTTCAAGAAACTATGCTGATTTTTACTACACTTTTTTTAAGTTTTGGGCCAAGTGACCAGCACAAAATAATATTTGTGATTTCATAATTTGTCTCAAGTGAGAATCTCAGGACATCTTAAAAATATAAATATTACTGCATTTTACAACAGGGATGCTGAAGCAGAAGAGGATAAACAGCTTGCACAAGGTCACAGATAATAAATGTGTGTCAGTGCTGAAAATATAAAAAGCCTGAAGATTCAGCTGAGTGCTACTAAGTAGAATAACTTGCATTCCTGATAGCACTGCTTGTATAAGAAAAATCTCCAACAGAAAGGCTTCCAAGTAGACTAGGCAGAACAGTTACAGGATGAATGATCTTCTAATCAAGGAACAGTAAAGAATGAGAACACTGAAGTTCTGTAAGTTTCAGAAATTCTAGTGTATTTCATTCAGAAATTCTCTCTTACAATCACTTAGAAAAACTTGTCTATAAGAAAATGCTTTCAGATTTTGATCTCGGCATAACTCATGAAGAATGTTATTCCCTTAATGCCCATTCCATACTTTGAAACTGTGGGAAATAAATCAACCTCAACCTCTTGCTTTCCCGTGTGGTGATGCAGGTGTACGCCCATGCAGGAGCAGCACTGGATGGGAAGATGTATATCACCTGTGGGAGGAGAGGAGAAGACTATTTGAAGGAACTCCAGTGTTATGACCCAAAGACTGACAGCTGGGATGTCTTAGCAGATGGCCCAGTGAGACGTGCTTGGCACGGGATGGCTGCACTGCTGGGAAAGCTCTACGTGATTGGAGGAAGCAACAATGATTCTGGCTACAGAAGGGATGTTCACCAGGTGGGAGCATGTCATACCTCTGTCTGTGTTGGTAGTGTTTCTTCTGCATGTTTGCACTCTGATGTAATGTCTTTCTCCTACTAAGGATGCAGATAAAACAGTCTGCCCAGCTATGGCTCCTGCACCAGCTCTCCCCCATTCACTCGCAGAACTTGTTGTCTGTCTTGAACACATTGTCTCACCCACAAAGCATTAAAGCACTTTGAATTCTTACCAATGTTAAAACACCTTTGATGGATAACATTCATTGGCATGCAAATACCCAGTAAGTAGCACATTAGCTAAATGGACTTTCTGTTGTCTTCTCACATGCATTTTTTCTAAGTTGAGGACTTTTGAATTACCAATGTGTAACTGTAGGACTGAGCTGTTAAGGATATGTTGAATGGTAATTACATAATGCAATTAAATGTACAGTACCTGATGATAAGTGGTGTCTGGGAGAGAATTCTCTTGAATCTTATTCCAGCTTCTAGAACTGCTAGAGACTTGAAAAGAAGACACACAAAATAACTGCTCTTCTACAGCCAATGGAGATGGCAGGATTAAATCTAGCTGAAGAGTGTATCTGAATGATAAACAGGTGCTTACAAAAGAAAGCAGTTAGCCAAGTAGGTACCCAATGAAGTCTGAACCTCTCCAACATATGGTGCAGAGACAGCTTAGCAGATCTGTCATATTTGTATGTTCCAGCATCTTTTTTTCAGGTGCATTATGTCTGGGTACATGTTCCCATCTCTTCACTTTTGTGTGAATTTTTTGGATGACATACAGCTGTTACTCCAGCAGCAGGGTCAGAACTTGTGATTCAAAGCTATGTGGCAACTATGCACAATTTTCTGCTGAGTGCTGCACTTCTACTACATAGTGATATGCTCTCTCCATTAGCAACACATTGTCAAAAGACTGGTAATATTCCTTCCTAAACAGTTTGCCATATGGCCAGGCTCTATCACTAGGATACAAGTTCAGTTTTGGCTAATTTCTTTCTGGTTTGTTGACAGGTTGCCTGCTATAAGCCAAGCACTGATCAGTGGACAAACGTATGTCCACTTCCTGCAGGACATGGAGAGCCAGGCATTGCAGTCTTAGACAACAGGATTTATGTCTTGGGAGGAAGATCCCACAACAGAGGAATCCGTATGGACTATGTCCACATTTACGATGCAGAGAGAGACTGTTGGGAGGAAGGACCTCAGCTGGAGGATGATATTTCTGGGATGGCTGCCTGTGTCCTCACTTTGCCCAGGGCTATTTTAATGGAAACAGAGAAATGGCTCTCAGAATGGCATGCAGACCGAATGAAGCATCATCTTGACTTTCCATCAGAAGTTATGAGCGTATCAGACTGGGAGGAATTTGACAATTCCAGTGAAGATTAGAAAACTTTAATATTTATTTTTTTGCCAGTGGATGAAGAAATGAAGGCTTGGAGAAAATACTTAAAAGATTTTATATGTCTTTCTTATATACATAAATCAGTATTTAAAGGTTTGAAAAATCAGTGTTCTGCACAAAATGCCATTCACAGTCAATATCTACCCATCTGCAAGTGTTCTGCACAAAATGCACTTAACAGTCAGTATCTGCCCATCTGCCAGAAAACAGCATTTTTAAAGTAACTACAGAATTGCCATTTACCCCCAGTTAAAGTATAGAGGTTTTGAAAAAGGCTTTTCTCAACCTTCAGCATGGACAGAAAAAAAGGCACAGAAGGCTCAGCTTGACTAGCTTCTTTCCTTCCAGCTTTTAGCTTGAAACAGCTTTTTAAGATTTTTTTTTCTTTTCTTTTTGGTAATAAAACTTCGAAGCCAGCTTAGCACAGGAAGGTAACACCTAGTGTCTCCCTCCTGTGCCAGGTCTCAGACAGCTTGATTGGTTTTTCAGCAAGTTTGAACATAGAGAAACACGAACAGTAGCAAGAAAGTCTGAACCTTCATCTCATCTGGGCATGCAGCCATCTTTGCAACTGAGTGAGAGTCTGTGAACTGACACCCACTCCTGAACTTCTATACTGCAAGTTCTGTCAGCACAGTGGAAAGAAGATTTCTAGAAAAACCTCTCTGTACAGACTATGGCAATCTCATCGTTCCACTGTCAGGCACATTTGTTCTCAAGCATAAATTAATAAATCCCTGTCAGAACTTTTTAAACTGCTGTCTCAGTTTTATTAACGGTGATGTGGAGGCTGAGAGTTAGTAAGCTTAATTAGATCCTATAGTACTACATTAGTATCAGCAAAGTTACACCAGCTTGGGAGATGAGCAATTTTTTCATTCTTCTATTATATGCTCTAGAAGAGGATAAAGAGAACAGCAATTGGTTTGACACAGCAAAAGAAAAAATAATGAGATAACAAGAAGTATTGAAGATTACACTAGTCCAAGACTGCAGTAGCTGAACTAATGCCAGGAACTACAGCTGAGAAAGATAAGGCATGGTAAATCCTTCCTTCACGAGGCCTTAAAATTGTTGGTTCCTGACTACCACCTTGCTTAGCATTAGTTTAGAAGCTGATTTAAAGTCAGAACCAGTGTGATACCTGAATAGGATGAGGTCCTTCCTCTTGGAGGGGTGGGAAGTAATCAGTGCCACCAGAAAATCATGACAAACACTCAAAAGGTTTTAAATCTCATAGCAATAATGGAGTTGCAGCAGGGCAAAACCAAAGTGACAATCAGAATGATACGGTACTAGTTAAGTGTCATCACAACATGACAAGTACTGCACGTTGACATGCTACTTCAGAGAAAGGGAGTAAATTCCTGGATAATCCCATTACTTGGGGATATTCTGTTTCTGGAAACAAAGATGATTTCAAAATGGACCTAGATGAATGTACATTAGTAGACTAGGCTTCTGGAAAAAGATTCAAGAGCATTTGCACACTTTAAATAAGCTCAACAGCTTTTGCTTGGTAGGAGGAGAATTTGTGGGATTTTATTCTCCAGCACTGTCAGTTTTCACCTCAATCACTAAACCTTTGCCAATTGGCAAATAACTGATTCATTTCTAGTGGTGCAGGTCATATTCAAGACCCAACTGTGCTAACTAACCCCAGACACCTACCTCAGTGCAGTGCATTTTCCATTCTAACTAGCACATCTGGACAGAGCAGTGATACTCTACTGTGTTATTGACATTATTTATAGAGAATGTTATTTAGCCTCTCTCACACTAAAAAAAGAATCGTTCCTTGTCTGGCTCCTCTTCCTCTGTGTACCACTAGAGGGTATTCCTTACTATTACAAATAGCCAAACTGACAGGCTAGTCCTTAGATTACATAGCAGAATATAAGACATTCATGAGTAATTAATAAGCCAAGGAAACATCTTGAGAAAGCTCATGGGGCTTTTTTCCAGCTTCTGCCCTGTTACTCCTTCTGTGTTTGAATACTGATTTTTAGATAGTCAGCTCATCTGTTGTTCCATTTCTCAGCATAAGCAATTTTGTGATTGCATTATTCATTAAATTTTGCAGTTGGATGCTGTGCAAAGCTAATCAATATAAGGCTTAGAATGCATTTACAAGGAAATTATTTTTCCTTAAAGCAGATGATCACCTGCCTTAGTGCTGCATTGTTTTTACTTAGTGGTATAGTAACCCTGTGTTACCTGTACTAAACATAAGGACAGGTATTATTTGATAGAAACAAAACTTGTGTGGCTTTCACCCCCAGAATTGTTTTACATATGAGTGTAACGTGTCAGTTGAAAGTTACAGTTCACTATCTTACTTGCATTTAGCCTGGAGAAGAGGAGGCTCAGGAATGATCTTATCAACCTCTACAACTCCCTGGAAGGAGGTTGTAGTCAGGTGGGGGTTGGTCTCTTCTCCCAGTCAACCAGCAGCAGGACAAGAGGGCACAGACTCAAGCTCTGCCAGGGGAGGTTTAGGTTGGATATTAGGAAGAGTTTTTTTACAGAGAGAGTGATCAGACATTGGAATGTGCTGCCCAGGTAGGTGGTGGATTCACCATCCCTGGAGGTTTTCAGGATGAGACTGGATGTGGCACTTAGTGCCATGGTCTGGTAACCATGGTAGGGTTGGACCTGATGATCTTGGAGGTCTTTTCCAACCCGGTTGATTCTATGATTCTATGTATTTCATTTAGGTAAAAAAACACTGAGTTTATCTTAGCTCCAAACATTCTGATCATTTAGCAGTAGCGTATTTTAGTCCATCATGTACCTTTTCAAGCTAACGCATAGGCTGAACAATAATAAAATTGCTTTGCTTTAAAACTGTCAATTTTCTCTAACTGGGGAGACAATTTACTACAATTACCTATATAAACAAATTGCAGGAGAGATTATAGATTGATATACAGAGCTGTAATTATTATTGATCAGTTTTCCTATCAAGAGTGATGCTTAAGGAACTGAGCCTTCAAGAACCCACTTATGCTTTTTGTTCCCTCAAGAACAACATGTACTCATAGGGATTTTCAGCTGGTTCCATATTTTTTAATTTATAAATTCTCTGGTGTCCTAAATATGTCAATCTTGTATCTGGCAGTAAAAAGCTTAATTTTTTTACAGTAAGCCCTCTAAGACAGTAACACAAGACATTGTGGACAGATGGACTATGAACTGAGAAAGCTTTAAGTTGTTGCTGGTCTGTAAGAGAACAAGCAAACAGCTCTTCCAGAACTGAGTGATC
The DNA here is from genome assembly GCF_000695815.1 of Acanthisitta chloris. Classification (NCBI taxonomy): domain Eukaryota; kingdom Metazoa; phylum Chordata; class Aves; order Passeriformes; family Acanthisittidae; genus Acanthisitta; species Acanthisitta chloris. The sequence continues at coordinate 19,229 of NW_008675290.1, forward strand.
AAAATACCAACACTTAAACTGCTGATACATTAGGAAGTCCAGAAGAATAAGAACTTGATCTTGATGATCTATTCTCCTATTTCCTGCCAACACAGAGGTAAAGCTGTATAGGCATATTTGCCAGATTAGTAATTACTGGACTTGTATTGTGAAGTATTTCAGGCTTCCACATTTGCAGAAGTGATTGTGATTGCTTCAGTTTTTGTTTCATAATGCTTTCACTACTGTATTTCTTCTCCAGCTGTCTACCTCCAAATCCAGCACATCCTTTCCCATTTCCTCACAGTTTAAATTAGGGTCGTTAATTTTGCATTGGAAGTACTTGATTTGAAACAAATAAGGATTCTCATTCTAAACCTTTGACAGAAATTTACTTCTTACTCAGAGGTCAGCCACATGAACAAATTATTTGGCATTCAGCCCAATTGATGGGGTCAGAAGCTTCTGGTGAAAGGAAGAAGGAGCAGCTGGCCACAGGGAAAG